>NC_133213.1:5108069-5228069 GCF_958299795.1 Porites lutea
TATCTGTATATGTATTTGTATATGTAATAGCATGATTTGTAGTGATATTTGGCAGAAATACCACAAGTGATATTTCGAAATTGTTCTACGTAATTTCACGAGCCGTTAGGCGAATGGAATTTGAGACAATTTTGAAACATTACGAGTGGTATTTATGGCAAATATCACGTACAAATCATGCTATTATTTGTTTATACTAGTTATGGTTTGTAACACTCTTACACCCATTTTGTGCTCCTTAGTGACGTCACAATTGACGTCTTCAGAGCATATCAGGAGTACAATATTATGAGACTGCTCTCTTGAAAGCGTGCGCAGCAGGGCTGAAGCACTTGTCTTATGTTATTTTTAAGCAATCCAGAAGTTAATCAAAGAAAGACTATCGTCAACTCGTGGAAACGTTGTTTAGAAAATTACTAAATGGTTAACAAATCTGGTTTTCCCACAGTAAATTGTGGGATTAAATGAGAGAAATTCAGATTGTTTATCGATATATTTAACATACTATCTTTTCTCTGGAAACACAATACTTTTCTTGCTGTTTATTGCACTATAAAAATATAGGGTCTCTGGTTGTCTATTGGTAATCAGTCGGGTCATCACAGGTGAAGAACGATTCGAATTCAGCCTTATACATTTGAACCTCCGAATGGCAATAATCCATCTGCGTTAACGCATAACGCATCTTGTGTCCTTCCACACGAAAAAAAATGCAATCGACTCCTGATAACTCGAACCCTCGCTAACTCGAACCTCGCGCTAACTCGAACCAAACTCTATTTCCCCTGGATTTCCGTCATACATTTACTGTAATTTTACCCTCGGTAATTCGAACCCTCGACTGTAACTCGAACTCCCGCTAACTCGAACCAATTTTCGTTTCCCCTCAGGTCATTTTCTATATAATTTTACCCTCGTTAACTCGAACCATGTTTTGAGCCCTTAAAAGTCGGGAAAAAGGTCGTCTACTGGCGTCCGAAACTTTGAATTTTTCCTAATGACGTGTTGTTGGAGTATAGTTTACCAGTGGAGGCTGATGTTGATTTTTTTGTCACAGGCTAACGTGAAGCAACTGTTCTTCTCAAAACAGTAAAACGCATGCTCTATTTAGGCTATGTTTTGTTACGTTACGTTCTGATTTATAATCTAGAAATATCTTATAATTTTCACTTGACAGTTCTACAATTAAATGTGATCCAAATGTTCCCTGTGCAGTAAAAACTGTTTTTTACGTTACTGTCGGCTAATTCCTTCGAACTCCCGATAACTCGAACCTTTTTTCAATTTCCCTTGAAGGTTCGAGTTATCTGGAGTCGACTGAACTTGCGGGCGGATCCTATACCATCCTTGCAACCGCGGGTAAGAAGAACTTCCGGGTGTAGTATAATGAATTAGAATTCCACGTATCTGCACATTTTATCAAAAACCAAAATGCTAATCTCGGCTTTCCGCAAGAATTTATCAGGGTCATAACACCACTGCACAGAGGCATCCAATTTTATATTGTAACATAGCTCGCGTGCTGGTTGAATCTAATTCCTAAGATCAAATGGCCTTCGAATACAGCCGTTTCTCTTCGCTCCTAACCACTAGGTACGTTTCTCAGGAGAGTCTCTAGCGAAAAGTCCCTAGCGACGAAAAAGAGACGGGGCTATTCGCAGGCTAAATGTCACACAACACCGGACGACTGGCTGTAAATTTTATTTGAGCGGACACGGAACAGGTCAACATTTTCGTTCTCTCCACAGGGAACTAACAAGCCATGCGTCAAAATTTTTCTACGGTTTTCGTGATTCCGTGTGAACGGAAATCCTAAACGCACGAATTTTCAGCCGGTCGAAAATTCGTCCGGTTCCATGTAAACTTAACCTTAAAGCCACCATCATTATATTTAATGTAAACGTAACCCATAAACCCACAATCATTATATTTAATCCCGACATACGCCTGTACGTGCGTGTGATAGTACATGTGGTCAGTCGTCTTTTATCAACAGCACAAATTCTTTCTTTTGCGTTAACAATGCCTTTCGACATTAGACTGAAAAGAAGACAGTCTAGAACTTTCTAAAATTCCTATAATTGAGCTTCTAGTAAGGCGTTTCGAAAACTTACCAGAGCGAGAGCTTTCAGAATTTTTGCGGAAATCATCGAACTCTAGAGCTGACTCAATAAACGCCACAAAATCACAGAAGATGGCCTGTTATCAAAACACCCAGTTGTAACTATTTCGATGTTGACGATACCCAGTCATACACTCCGTTTCGTCGGTCGTCTCCGTATGTTAATGTGGGTTATCTTTAAAATGTTCGAGGTCGCAAAATGCAAGCGATTGAACCCCTTTTACTTTGAGTCAACGAAAACTAATGCAAGAATCGAATAGCACAATATTGAGCTTGTGGCAAGTTGCGTTTTTGCGTGGACCATTCAAAGATTTAAAGGCCAAATTCAATTCCATCATTAATTTCCTCCTAGCTCTCACTGGTTACATAACGTAAAATTCCGAAAATAAGCCCCGGGGCATATATTTTTCAAAGGCCCTATTTCAGGGGCTTATTTTTGGAGGGGGCTTATATTTGGAGGGGCTTATCTACGGAGGGAAATTTGCGTTTCAAAATCGATTGGGCTAGCCTTATAGTTGAAAGTAAATTTACCGTTTTTGCTTTGTTTTACTTTGTACTTAAGGGCAATTTTCCAAGTACAAGCCCCCGGGGGGCTTATATTTGAGAGGGGCGATTTAACGGAGGGTTTTTTGCGTTACCCGCTTGCGGGGCTTATATTTGGAGGGGCTTATACATGGAGGGACTTATTTTCGGACTTTTACGGTAGTCAGTTATATTTTTTGCCGTTTGTCGCTCTACTGTACAGAAATAATACTGTCATTTATCCTGCAAACTGACTTAGTTCTGTTGTAACCAGCGGGCTCCGCTACGACGCATTGCATCATTTGGGCTGTTTGTTAGTCGCTTGGCGAACTCAGTTAAACTCAATTATATTCTAATTCGCTACCCCGCTCAAACGAATATAAAACATTTATCATGTAACAAGCAACCTCAATTGGGGTGTGTCAACACGAGCCGTGTGCGACCCTCTTTATTATGCCTTTATCAACAGAATGGATGGAAATAACACAACAAACAGAATGAAAACTCGGAAATGTAAAAAATTACAGCAAGGAAAACAACCCAACAAAATGATCTAAACTATGCTTGTATAACAATGATTCATACAAAACGTGCTAAACTTTTCATATAGCAGCATGCAAAAAAACTACGTCTAAGAGAAACCCCTGGTCACTGGGTATTTAATTTTGAGGGCGTAGGGACGGTCGTAAGACGCGAATGAATATAAATGAGAACAACTCAAATATATAGCCTACCGCTAATGAAGCAACAGAACAGCATACCATGTAACACCCCAAAGAAAAGGTTACATAACCCATGATAAATACATTTATATTCTAATTCGCTACCCCGCTCAAACGAATATAAAACATTTATCATGTAACAAGCAACCTCAATTGGGGTGTGTCAACACGAGCCGTGTGCGAACTAAAAGAACGGGAAATACGGAAAATTAAATACCCAGTGATAATGAAACCGACAACAATGAATGAACACTATCCTTAATGTAACCGTCTTTTGCCTTGTCTGATTTCCAACGGCCGTGTCTTTTAAACAATCTGTCAGGCACTCGAGCATTAGCAGCAGCGGAGGCGCCTCCGGCCCTAAGGCTATGGAGACCGTAGTCTTGCTTGGGAAGGCCGATGGAATCGAAAGCGCTAAGCACTATCTCCCGCGCTCTAGTATAAGACAAAGGAACAGACCCGCGCAATTTATAAGCTCCGGTACTGCGAAGAAAAACAAGAGGGCGAAAAATGAACTCTTCGCTGTCTGCTGAAAAAGAAGCGACCACAAAATATCGTTGAACTAATAAATAAGAACATGTATGCTTGAAAGTTTTAGCGATAACAACCCAAGCCCCATCCCTGTAAACGTCAGTCTTACTTCGATGAACAAAGATTCTCATAAAAGAATCTTCAAACTGAAAATCACACCTGCGTAACTGAACCAACTCGTTAAAGCGAAAAAACCCTGCATAACCTAAAACGCACAAAGTAAGCACTCGTAAATCAGACAAACTAGCTGAAGACGATCCATACTTAGAAAATAAAAGCTGAATAGCCTCGGGGGTCACAGGCTCTTTCTTTTTAACAGGGATACTGAGAAGCCTCTTAGCAGATTCTATTAAAGGTAAAACTAACGAGGAATTACAGGGGTCGGGTAGACCTGCCAAATCATGCACCCACTTGAGCCCATAATGGACTTCGTCAATAGTACTGCAAGAAGCAGATTCTTGAATCAAGCTAAGAAAGAACAATGAAACGTGCACACTAGAAGCGGGAAATATAACAATTTCTTTAAACTGAGAAGCCCATTTTCTCCACGTATTGAAGCCCTTTTCGTACTTCCTCGCGGTACTGTCGGCTTTGGATTTAAGAAGAACTGCGGGGAGATCTTGAACCAGTGCCTGGAGTCGCCCGTCTTCAACCTGTTGAAAATTAGGCTGCAAGGCATCTTTGAGAACTTCTACGAGGATAAGAACAAAAATATATGGCAAAATTCCTCAGTACACGCACTGGGAGTCAATACAGCAATAAAAAAATGGACGCTTGGTAATGCCTCTGACCGGATGCAAAACTATTTAAGGCCGAATGGGCCAACTCAAAAACGACGGTAAACAAGCCACTCGGCGAGCTAGTTTCATGCGAAACGAGGACAAATGAACCGACGAGCGGAATAAAAAACACGTGAGCCAACATAAAGCCACTCGGCTTGAAAAAACTAAGGCCCCTTAGCGCCAATTCTGACTGCCAGCACCGCGCTGTTAAACCTGTCTGAACCAATGAGTGAATCTTTGTAACACCCAAGGGCAAAAATCCCTGAGGGGTCGGGAAAATGAATGTACTCAAGGACGTACGGTTGGAATTGAACAGCATTTGCGAACAAGAAAGGCCAAAACACATTAGACGGCCAATGAGGGACGACTAAAGTACCAACCGCACCGGATACAAGGAGATGCTGAACCGCCCTAGTAATGCAGTGGACGGGAGGGACTAGCCAATTATTCTCTCCATTCCACGAGATTGAAAATGCGTCAACAGCTTCAGTGCCGGGCACGCGAAACCTAGAATTGAATCTGGGAAGATGGGCGTTGGCAGCATTCGCAAACCTGTCGACTGTATGTGGGCCCCAAAGGTGGTCCAAGTGTGCGAAGAACTCGGGGGTTGTATACCAGTCATCGAAGTCTACAATGTGGCTAATCGCATCAGCACAAGCATTAAGTTCCCTGGGAACCCACTGGGAAATAAGTGTAATATTGTAAGTTCGACAAAAATAGAAAATATCAAGCGCAATAGAATGCAATTCTGCACTAGGACTCCCTATCTCCACAACACGAACGGCCCCTTGGCTGTCAGAATGCCACTTTACACACTTACCCCGAACCGAGGCTTTGAACGCACTTAAGGCAAATTGTATAGCCTTAAGTTCTCTCCAGGTAGAGCTCTTAGCTGCTTCGCAAGCAGTCCACATACGATGGGACACCTCATTAGTGCCCACAACAAAAGCCCCGCAGGCGACGTTGCTAGCGTCCGAATAGCTAAACAAAAGGGGAGCATTATAAGGCAAAATAGGTCTCGTATTAAGACTAACGATATTGTTTTTCCAGAAAAATATTTCAGAGAGGCAATCATTATGAAGCCCGATATTAAAACGGGAATCCCAACTACGGCGGGATTCTATGACCTTGTAAAGAAAACGGGTTTTGAGACGAGTCAGGTTACCCAAAACTGGCGACATGGACATAACATGACCTGCGATAACGGCACAATCCCGAGCCGTAACATAAGGTGCGGATAGAAGAAATTTGTCAATCAGAGCGATAAATTTGCAAATACGTCTATCGGTAATAGAAATGGTACCGATAACTAAGTCCCAGTTTAAACCCAACCAAACAAGCACCTGAGTGGGGTTCCATAGTGATTTGGCGGAGTTGGCAACAAACCCCGCACTGCTTAAGGATGATTGCACAAACAATGAATTTTCCTTGGCCATAGGCAGTGAATCCCCTTTTCCGCACCCATCGTCGAGGAACACAACAATTTTAATCCCGTTAGACCTTCAAAACTTAACGAGTGGTCTGAGACACTTGGTGAAGACGTATGGGGCTGAGCTTAGACCGAACGGAAGTGATGCAAAACAAAAATACCGAACGGTACCAGAAAAAACCCAGGAGAAACCCAGAAAAGTTTGGTGATCCGGAAAAATATCGATATGATGATATCCAGACTTGAGATCGAAACTGAAAAGGTAATCGCCCTTATTAACATATGATAATAAAACTCTCCAATCTTCACACCTAAACTTCTGTTTCCAAATAAAATGATTGACATGACGTAAGTCCAGAATAAGCCTCTTCTTGCCTGAAGACTGTATCGAGACAGAGAGCGGATTAACGACATGTGGAATAAAGGGCACCTCAACGACGGCGTGAGTGTGGACTAATTCAGCGATAGCCGACTCCACGAAAGACGCATTATTAAGAGCTGACTGATTGTTAGAAAAACGCGCCTGACAAGGCGTGCTAATGAATGGGATCCGATAACCGAATTTAATAGTATCGATGACAAAACTATTGGCACCAATAGTGTGCCAATAACTTAAACAGGACCTAAGTCTACCCTTAAGTACTGGCAATGCGGAATTCTGTTCAAATTCAAATAGATTACGATCATAATCGAAATCGACTAATGAACTAGAGTCCCTTTCCCTGAAATACTCCAAATAAGAAGGATACATGTCTAATAAATTGAGTAAAGCTAATATCTAACCTTGGAGAACAAGTTTTTAATTCTGTGGTCCTATTTACCTCCAATGCCCGAAAGACCAGAAGAACTAGGAAAGGACGGCCCCGAGCTTGAAGATCTGGCTTGAGGATTAACTTGACACTGAGATCTCCAATGACCTTGCTGGCCGCAGGCGAAACAAATATCACTTGATCTTGGTTTGCTGAAAGCGCCAAAAGTACGAGAAATAGGTCTGGAGGATGATGAATGTTGGCCAGCAAACGCGGTGGTTGCGGTAGATGATTGGAGTTGTGAATAACCTTGCTTGGATGGCTTCGCTTTCTGTTGGCGTTGGTTGCGTTTACGAAGGGCCCTCTGCTCGGCACGGTGGATACGCTTTTCGTCCTCTGACCCGCTAGCCAGCTCGTCTGATAAATACTCGTTCACCAAATCCCAACCGGCGGCGGACTTGTCTGCCAGTCTGATAAGTTTGTTGCGCTTCTTGATGTCAGAGTCTAGTTTTTCCAGGTGAGTTTTAACAAGGTCTAATTTTCTCTTCCCGAGAGCAACTGACGCCGACTTCACCTTCTCTGCAAGGTCGGAGTTGAATTGAAACTGTTTCTTATTACCTTCGAATCTAAACGTGATCTTGGATTCTTCTTTAAGCTTTTTGGCCACAGAATCGGTATTACTGCACGACTCGTCTTGAATATCGCGCTTCAAGGCGCCCAACTTCTTGTCGAAATAATCCTTAAATAGAGAGAACGCGGACGCTATATCACTGGATTCTGAAGACTGGATTGGTACTGAAGCTTCAAGAGGTTGAGACAAAGGTTGTTTAGGGAGCGAAGGCAGCAAAACGTCGCTGCCAGGAAAATCTGTGCTCGCTGGAGTAACGTCTTCAACATCGGACATAATTTTGAGGGCGTAGGGACGGTCGTAAGACGCGAATGAATATAAATGAGAACAACTCAAATATATAGCCTACCGCTAATGAAGCAACAGAACAGCATACCATGTAACACCCCAAAGAAAAGGTTACATAACCCATGATAAATACGTATATAATTTACACTTAAAACGACGTAAACTTAAAGTTTAACATTCTTTATTCCCTTTAAGAGTAGTTTACTAGTAAAGAAAAAGACTAAGCTGACGTTCAAATTGTTTTTACATTTCACTATAGTTTAAACGCTCAATAAGAATAAAACCCTTAAATTAAAATTGCTTTTAGCTGGCAATTAATTCAGTATCTACAAGTTTAATTATTCGCAACAAGTACAAGGGATTATACAACTACCTTTGGTCATATATGTTAAACCCTACTGTTTTGGTTCTTGTAGTAGACTATTTAATAGCCCACGTTCGATATATTTAAATTCAGACATGACTTCAAGGGTTTCTAGTCATTTTTCTATATTTGGTTTGGTTTCCTTTGAGCTCAATTCTCTTCTGGGAATTGCGAGACAATGGAGTCGTGAAACGTTTGCAGTTCTGACCCTAAAGCCTCGGAGTCATGTTAGAGCTTTAAGACATCGAACGTGGGCTTTTTTGAGATATCTCACATAATTTTGTATATTTCTATTTCTTCTACATACATTTTGATTTGGTGGTTATAATCCTAAAAAGATGAAATCAAAGGAAAAAGGATACTTCCAAAATTTACTTTTTTCATACAAGATTACTTTCAAAAATACTATATAATAATGAAAAAATATAAAAACCCCAAATAGCAAATGAGCAACACAACAACATATTGTTCTCTGTGTCTTTGTTCTAAGACACCTATCACTCTTGATTAACCTGTAGCTGGAACTATTTTATGCTACCCTATGTCATCGTTTAAAAAGATAAAAAAGAAAGCAGACTTTCTCTTCTAGGGTCCTGATGTAATTCCTTCCCACGATTTTGCAACGTATTTTGTCTTAATTAGTTAAGCTTTACGTTAAAATGGTTAATCATGGGACTGACTATTATTCTTTTGGCTCGTAAAAAGTCATAAAATAAAATAAGTATGAGGGTATACCACATGCAACTTATTTAACAGTTCATGTAAACAGGCTTCATGGTAGTGTCGGCCTTTCCTTTAATTATTCAGAAAACATTCAGGATTTAAGTTGATTTGTATCCAGCGGTGGTAATACCTATGGGAAAAGAACCCAAAACAGCAATATTAACGAGCAATCATCAAGAAACTTGCCTGACATAAAGTCGAACCAAGACTGGAATGGTTGGTGCTCATCAGTTGAAAGACATGATATAGCCTACGCCAACGCTGGGTGCCTAAAACAAGGATATCGGCAATGCAATGCCTCGCATGCAGACTTTACTGACCGAGTAAAAATACGTTCGCAACACAGTCCGCACACGATAATCATGCTTTGAAAAATAGTGCCTTTTTAGCTTGAGACGTTTTTTTTCGGGCATATCGTCCAATCGACCGGTCCATAAAATAAATGACGACAAAGATTGAAATATCAGAGATAATTCTCCATCATCATTACCTACATCAATTAAAAGACTTCATGGTACTAATGGCAGTGCTTAACAATTTTTTTTTTCTATTTTTCCAAAAGCTTTCTAATTGTCTCTTAATCAAGCTGGCTGTTGTCAGTTTGTTTAATTTATATCCTAAGAAGGATTACATTAACGCAGCTGATATCTGTTTAAGTTGTTTTCTTCAAAACGTTCGTATTTTCCAGGTCAAACCAAAAAGGCGTGAACTTACGTTTTCCCTACTTAGGTATCTGAGATCCTACTTCGGAATAAATGGATTCGTCTTTACGTATTTGGGATCCCACTTCGGAATATACCGGTTCATCCCTGGGTATCTGGGCCCCGACCTCTGAATAGACTGGTTCATTTTTAGCTTTGCTCTGTCGGGGTTCCTCGGCTCCTCCATCAGGATTAAACCAACTTTCCAGGACTTCCATGTTCTGGTCTCCATTTTTCGACATAAAAGATAACACCTTTTCTTCCATAGCCACATGGTGCTTGTTTACAGACTCCCTGCTCGTTTCTTTCATCCTCCTGTAACCGTCTCCACCTTTGCCTGCGCTATGATCTGAAAAAAGGGCGTTCTTCAAACATTTCATAATCCACGATGGCGACGTCATCCAAACTCCTGGCACGATTCATTCCATCGTTATCGAAAGAATCCGACAACCACTTAGATGACCTGATCGAAAAAAAAAAAGAAAGAATCAAGATTTAAAGAGAAAAAATTACTACAACGAGTGCTAGTAAAAAAAGGCTCACTGGGAGGTCCACTGGCGTGGAAGGTTAAATGGAAGAACAAGAATGGCTGGGATATTTAACCTGATCATTTTATGTTGACTTGACGATCGTATTATAAAACGAATGCGGTACAATCAGGCACCTTTAAAATGGCCAGATTTATAGCAGATTTATAATCAAGCGAGCTTCCCCACCCTAAACCATAGCAAGCAGATTGTGTTAAAAATGTACTCGACATGCCTCTCGCAATAAAAGAATATCCCTTTATTTCGTTCGATCTACCATTTAGTTATCGGAGGTTTTTCTGTGTGATCGTTACAACGCCGATTTCAACCACGTTATGCCCAGCCACAAGGTTTACAAAGTTCTCCAAGTGAAATCAACGGGTCCAGTAGAACAAAATGGTTACTTACCCGTCAAAGCCTCCATTGGGAAATCCTGGGCTAAGTTTTCCACGAGTCTTGAATGAACCTGCTGAATCACTCTTGGTTCTATTGGCCTTTCTTTTCGTCAGGTTGGCGTATCTTGGATCCGCAGGTTCCATTTTAAGCGTAGTGGCATTACTGTCCACAGTAGCAGCTTCTTCCGAATACACTGGTAGTTCGGAATGAACAGCATGAGGGGACACAAAGGGCTTGCACTGTAAGTACCCCGGAGAGCTCCATACAATTCCTTATAATTTTGTTATAAGGAATTGTATGGAGCTTTCGAGGAGACTTTTCTTAATTAGTTTAGGCGCGGCGGATTTTGTCACGTATGATCAGCGCGAGGTGTTTCTCCCGACACCCTTCTGTCAGGAAAATGTCATCATATGAAAACAAAACAGACACGATCGCGTCGGCGGGCCGAAGCCGGCAAAAATAAAAGGCTTTTCTTCTTCCATTTCAGAGGTCAGTTTTGTTTCGATCTGGTCAAAAATCAGGTTTTTAGGTTGTCGGTAATAAAATATTGTCTTATTCTGTTCTCAAGGACCTTTAGAAAACGAGACAAATGAGATAATTGACTAGAGAAAGAAGCGTGAAAACGCTTTTTTGGAAGAAAATTTTTTTTAATTCCGGCAGCGATTTTGCGAAATCGCGAAGCGCAAGCGCAATATATTCAGTTTCTTCCAAAGCCGTCATGATTAAGCAGTGTAATGCCATCACAACTAAAAATGAATTTAGTTTGTATCGCAAAAGCCGCGAAAATAGAGCTGAAAAAAAAATGGATCGGAAAAATTAATAAAATCACCAAGAAACCGTCTCGCGGGAGCTTTGTCAAATAAACCGTTGGTACGGTTTATTTAACCTAACCTGGAAAAGGAGACGTCTGCACGCAGAATGCATTTCATCCTATATGTAGTTGTGATTTCCAGAACGGACCTCGGGAGCCTCATTGCCGTAATATCTTCTACATAACAGAAACCACAGCAGAATCGCCCTGCTCGCGTGCTAACTTTCCGCTCCAATAAGTATTATGACTATACAGTACCAGTGAATTGTTTCAAAATTTAAAGCGGCCGAAACTTATTTCCATCAGCGCGTAGTTAGTTAGTTAAGCAATAATAATGCACAGCACTGTAGATAACACGGTTCTAGAATATCTGACGGCTTCGCGTTTTGTTCGTCGCTGCATGCGATTTAATCGCTTATAACCTAACATAAAATGTAAATGTACCTGAAAGAAATGCCGTGTATTGCCTTACCTTAACGCTGTGATGTGTGTAAATTTGTCTTTTGCTATGGTTTTAGACAATACGACTTCTCCTGACTATCAATTGTGCGTCAAAACAAGCGCGATAATGAAATAGTCGAAGTGCCATGGTGTAGCACTTTATGACAAAGTTTTAACTGGAAAACTTGATGCCATCTGATGTACACCTGTATAGTCTATGTTTGTAAGCTCTGCCTAAAGAATCACTGGGTTACACTGCACCCACGGGTGTGCCACCTAAAGTGCAGCCTATGTTTGTTAGCTTTACCTAAAGAATCACTTGGTTACACTGCACCCATGGGTGTGCCACCTAAGATGCAGCCTATGTTTGTTAGCTCTACCTAAAGAATCACTTGGTTACACTGCACCCATGGGTGTGCCACCTAAAGTGCAGCCTATGTTTGTTAGCTTTACCTAAAGAATCACTGGGTTACACTGCACCCATGGGTGTGCCACCTAAAGTGCAGCCTATGTTTGTTAGCTCTACCTTAAGGAATCACTGGGTTACACCGCACCCATGGGTGTGCCACCTAAAGTGCAGCCTATGTTTGTTAGCTATACCTAAAGAATCACTGGGTTACACTGCACCCATGGGTGTGCCACCTAAAGTGCAGCCTACGTTAACTTTGTTAGCTCTACCTAAAGAATCACTGGCTTACACTGTACTCACGGGCGTTTGCCTCGCGCTCTCTTCAAAGACAAAAAAGCTATAGTCTGTTTGGCCAAAAATCAAGCTTCGTTTCCCCTAAAAATTTGACACCATATTAGGGCCCCGAAAGACGTTAAAAGTTCCTCCATAATAGAAGAGTGTTTTGGTAGAGTTTACAAACGTTTGGCTCATGAGTTTCAATATAAAGGTGCAAAAACTTATCAGCATAATTATAGCACACAAACATTGTCATCAAACTCCTGGCATGTAGCCTGAATAAGCCAAGCAAATATGAATAAAGCATATAACAAGAAATATTCGTCAAATGGTCTCGTTAAGTAAATTATACTTCACTTTGCGAAAGAAATTTATCGCTTGTATCCGTGTTACGCATCGAAAAAGCGAGGAGTCATCGCATGACATTAGGTAACAGAGGTAATACTCACGAGTTTCACGAATTCCCATTCCACGATTTTTCGCCGAGTAACAAATTTAAAACTTCAATTCTTACCTTACAGTGGTCGGCTCATTTACCTTACATTTGCCAACACTAACAAACATGAACAAAACGATGAAATCCGGCACTCTTCTTTCAGAAGTAGCAAGCCGCATGAAGTAAAATCCACCGATATGCGCTGCATTCTCACTACAAATATAAACATTTGCCGTGAAGAAAATACGACGAGGAGGAAAAAATGCCAGATCTTCGCCTCGGCAATGTATTCCAGCTACCAAGCCGGCGTATCTCCAGAAGGTGGATTTGAGGTGGGACAAACCTTGTGGTTTTTTAGGAGCCCTTTGCGCGCAAACTAATTTATTCTGGCGCGAAATGAAGATTAAGAAAATGCATCTGAAATCTAATACACGACAAGAAAATTTTCTCACTTTCGAGGAGCGCGACATATTAAATGGGATTAAGTCGGATTAGCTGCCCGCGGAGAAAACATCACTGCGTGGGATGGTACTTCCAGTAAAAAGCCTCTGTGTCCTCTCATGTTCAGCGGTCACACGATTTTCCTTTGACTGATCTGCCTCGACGCCAAATTGAATGACTCCTGCAAAGGTTGAATTCATAAATCAATTTTATGGTACTCGTTACGGTCAACTCTTCATCGTTTCTTTATCCTTAATTATTATTTACCGCTGCCCGGTTAGCCCAGTTGGGAGAGCACCGGTCTGCCGAGCGGGAGGTCGTGGTTTCAAAGAACCGGGCCCGACCGACGAGATGATACTGGCGCCCTTTTATGCTGACGTCCGAGCTTACTGTTAAAATGTTATTAACCCTTTCACTGCCAGAGTACTTGACACCCATATCACTCCTGATATGCTTCAGAGCATATCAGGAGTACAATATTATGAGACTGCTCTCTTGAAAGCGTGCGCAGCAGGGCTGAAGCACTTGTCTTATGTTATTTTTAAGCAATCCAGAAGTTAATCAAAGAAAGACTATCGTCAACTCGTGGAAACGTTGCTTAGAAAATTACTAAATGGTTAACAAATCTGGTTTTCCCACAGTAAATTGTGGGATTAAATGAGAGAAATTCAGATTGTTTATCGATATATTTAACATACTATCTTTTCTCTGGAAACACAATACTTTTCTTGCTGTTTATTGCACTATAAAAATATAGTGTATATCCCCAGTGATGTTGCGAAGTTGAAGAGCCAATGCTAATCTTTCCGTCAATCCAATTCCGAAGTTAACCATCGTACTCATCTGAATGACTCCTGCGTGTCTTAAATTTGGTAAGACCTCCAACCGTGCTGTAGAAAATTTGCCACAAAGAAAACTCCGAGTCTGAGCAACGAACCATGCACATTCTCATAAGAATTTGATTACACCGAACTTCCAGACGAGCGTGTGCTTCTTCGGAAACGATAGATCGTCGCACTATAGAATTCGGACTACCCTCGACCCTATATCCGTCTACTACGAGTGAGCGAGTGACTAATTTGCATATGCTAGTCCGGTCTAGTCCCTGCAATAACTCGTGGTACGCTCGCGCGTCCCCACGAGTTAAAAAGACAATGATGTTTCTCCTGTCAAGGATTTAAGAGTTTAGTGCTGACTGGACTAACACGGAAGGCGGACATTAATGAAAGCGGACGGTACAAAGTTCAGAAAGCAAAACTGTTAATTAATTAACTGTTAATTTTTTTTCTTCAGTTACAGCGGTACGAATTATTCTTTTTAAACATACCGGGCGTCTGTTTCTTGTTTGTTTGTTTGTTTGTTTTATATTAGTTTGTATGTCTGTGTCAGCTCACTGTAGCATCTAGCAATCAAGTCTAACAAGGGGCTTCTTTGAGGCTTTATCGTTCCCAACGTCTCCCCCAACACTCTTAACACTCACCAACCCCAACGCTCCCTCCACCCACCTCCAACCCCTGTCTATGACGGGAACAAAAGACAGCAGCTTTCTTTTTCTTTTCCTGAACTTCGATGCAGTCCCTTAGAATTCAACTCCAAAAAAAATTTGTCAACACTTTACAAATGAAAAGAGATGGAATAAGCGCGATTAAGTTTGAGACAATGTAAATACACTTTTTAAGTGACGTTCTCGTAGCCGTCGCCGTATTCGTTGCGTAAACTCCCTATTGTCCCAACCACGACGGAAACGAGTATTCCTGTAGTATGTAGTATATCTAAATACCAGGCACCGAAAAGTCGTACAGGTAGCAGTTAACACAAGGACTATCTTGAGGAATATTATATTTTTCCCTTCTCTTTTGGGACTACCACTCTTATTTGTACCGGAAATTCTGAGAATTGTTGTCATCAGGCAATTTCCCCTTTGTAAATCGCAATCAAAGGTTGCGTTTTGTGGGGAAAATAACTCAAATAAACCTGGTTGTTTCATTCAAAATAGGCTTTAAAAATGGAATTCGAAAAAAATCATAAAATTTTCACTCCGAAAAAAAAGGACTCATCGTTTCAATGATCTGTGGCCTCCTTTGGTCACAAATCCAAAAGCTCACACCAATGAGCGGTTTTCCTGTGAAAATGTGAGGTCCAGCACGTCTTACCGACTCGCATCAGTAGTACTGATTGAAGCTTGTTTCATTTATTTTATTGAATTTACCAGTAAATACTATATACGAATAGATACAAGTGCAAAAAGAAAACTAACAAATGTAAATAATAACTTATATATTAAATGAAAAAGTGAATAACAAAGAATGACTTGAGAATTAGCCAAAGAAGAGAGGGACTTTCGCTCCAATTCTCACTCAACTCCCCAGTTTCGGATTATTCGTCTCTTTAGTCGAAGCGAGTCCAAACAGTCTGAGTTTAAGACACCAATCCTAGATTCCCCGCGAAAAACACATCTTTAGTTCAATGGCTGCTGAGCCTTCCGCGTTCATTGGCGTGTAGTACTAAAAAAAATTATGCTTCGTTAGGCTCAAATTTGAGTTTGACTAAATTGGTCGCGGGTCTCTGGTTGTCTATTGGTAATCAGTCGGGTCATCACAGGTGAATAACGATTCGAATTCAGCCTTATACATTTGAAGTTCCGAATGGCAATGCAATAAACATCTGCGTTAACGCATAACGCATCTTGTGTCCTTCCATACGAAAAAAATACAGTCGACTCCCGATAACTCGAACCCTCGACAACTCGAAACCTCGTGCTAACTCAAACCAAACTCGATTTCCCCTGGATTTCCGTCATACATTCACTGTAATTTTACCCTCGGTAATTCGAACCCTCGATAACTCGAACTCCCGCTAACTCGAACCAATTTTCGTTTCCCCTCAGGTCATTTTCTATATAATTTTACCCTCGTTAACTCGAACCATGTTTTGAGCCCTTAAAAGTAGGGGAAAAAGTCGTCTACTGGCGTCCGAAACATTTAATTTTTCCTAATGACGTGTTGTTGGAGTATAGTTTACCAGTGGAGGCTGATGTTGATTTTTTTTGTCACAGGCTAACGTGAAGCAGCTGTTCTTTTCAAAACAGTAAAACGCATGCTCTATTTAGGCTATGTTTTGTTACGTTACGTTCTGATTTATAATCTAGAAATATCTTATGATTTTCACTTGACAGTTCTACAATTAAATGTGATCCTAATGTTCCCTGTGCAGTAAAAACTGTTACTCTCGGCTATTTTCTTCGAACTCCCGATAACTCGAACCTTTTTTCAATTTCCCTTGAAGGTTCGAGTCATCTGGAGTCGACTGAACTTGCGGGCGGATCCTATACCATCCTTGCAACCGCGGGTAAGAAGAACTTCCGGGTGTACTATAATGAATTAGAATTCCACGTATCTGCACATTTTATCAAAAACCAAAATGCTAATCTCGGCTTTCCGCAAGAATTTATCAAGGTCATACACCATTGCACAAAGGCATCCAATTTTATATTGTAACATAGCTTGCGTGATGGTTGAATCTAATTCCTAAGATCAAATAGCCTTCGAATACAACTGTTTCTCCTCGCTTCTAGCCATTGGGTACGTTTCTCAGGAGAGTCTTTAGCGAAAAATCCCTAGAGACGAAAAAGAGACGGGGCTATTCGCAGGCTAAAGTTTACACAACGCCGGACGACTGGCTGTAAACTTTATTTGAGCGGACACGGAACCAGTCAATATTTTCGTTCTGTCCACAGGGAACTGACGAGCCATGCGTCAAAATTTTTCTACGGTTTTCGTGATTCCGTGTGAACGGAAATCCTAAACGCACGAATTTTCAGCCGGTAGAAAATTCGTCCAGTTCCGTGTGAACCTTAAAGCCACCATCATTATATTTAATGTAAACGTAACCTACAAACCCACAATCATATACGTGCGTGTGATAGTACATGTGGTCAGTCGTCTTTATCAACAGCATAAGTTTCTTTCCTTTGCGTTAACAATGCCTTTCGATATTAGACTGAAAAGAAGACAGTCTAGAACTTTCTAAAATTCCTATAATTGAGCTTCTAGTAAGTCACTGAAGAGCAAAGGGGTTTCGAAAACTTACCAGAGCGAGAGCTTTCAGAATTTTTGCGGAAATCATCGAACTGTATACTCAATAAACGCCACAAAATCACAAAAAATGGCCTGTTATCAAAACACTCAGTTGTAATTATTTCGATGTTGACGATACCCAGTCATACACTTCGTTTCGTCGGTCGTCTCCGTATGTTAATGTGGGTTATCGTTAAAATGTTTGAGGTCGCAAAATGCAAACAATTGAACCCTACGCTTTTACTTTGATACAACGAAAACAAATGCAAGAATCGAATAGCACAATATTGAGCTTGTGGCAAGTTGCGTTTTTGCGTGGACCATTCAAAGATTTAAAGACCAAATTCAATTCCATCATTAATTTCTTCCTCTCACTGGTTACATACCGCAAAATTCCGAAAATAAGCCCTGGGGCATATATTTCAGTTTCAAAAGCCCTTTTTAAGGGGCTTATTTTTTGAGGGGCTTATATTCGGAGGGGCTTATCTACGGAGGAAAATTTGCGTTTCAAAACGGATTGGGCTAGCCTTATAGTTGGAAGTAAATTTACCGTTTTTGCTTTGTTCTACTCTGTACTTGAGGGCAATATCCCAAGTACTACAAGCCCCCGGGGGGCTTTTATTTGGAGGGGCGATTTAATGGATGGTTTTTTGCGTTACCGGTTTGGGGGACTTATATTTGGAGGGGCTTATACATGGAGGGGCTTATTTTCGGAATTTTACTGTAGTCAGTTATATTTTTCGCCGCTTGTCGCTCTACTGTACAAGAATAATACTGTCATATATCCTGCAAATTGACTTAGTTCTGTTGTAACCAGCGGGCTCCGCTACGAAGCCTTGCATCACTTGGGCTGTTTGTTAGTCGCTTGGCGAGCTCAGTTAAACTCAAATATAATTTACACTAAAAACGACGCAAACTTAAAGTTTAACATTCTTTATTCGCTTTATGTGCTTCTAGAGTAATTCCAAAAATAGGTCTTGTCAAATAAAGATAGCTAAGAGTAGTTTACTAGCAAAGGAAAAGAACGAGTTGACGTTCAAATTGTTTTTACATTTCACTATAGTTTAAACACTGAATAAGAATAAAAACCCTTAAATTAAAAGTGCTTTTAGCTGGTAATTAGTTCAGTATCTACAATATTAATTATTCGCAACAAGTACAAGGGATTATACAACTACCTTTGGTCATGTTAAACCATACTGTTTTGGTTCGTGTAGGATACTATTTAATACCCACGTTTGATATATTTAAATTCAGACGTGACTCCAAGGGTTTCTGGTCATTTTTCTATATTTGGTTTGGTTTTCTTTGTGCTCAGTTCTCTTCTGGGAATTGCGAGACAATGGAGTCGTGACAAATTTGTAATTTTGACCCTTAAAGCTCGCAGTCATGTTAGAATTTTAAGACATTGAAAGTGGGGTTTTTTGAGATATTTCACATAATTTTGGTCTATTTCTATTTCTTCTACATACATTTAGATTTGGTGGTTAGAGCGGTTTTCACTTGACTGTCGAAAGGGATTGGTTTTGGTTTTGGTTTTACTACGCCCTTTGGTTGGCTAGTGTATTTACTTTGGTTTTGGTTTTACGACAGTCAAGTGAAAACAGCTGTATAATCCTAAAAAGATGAAATCAAAGGAAAAAGGATACTTTCAAAATTTACTTTTTTCTCATACAAGATTACTTTCAATAATACTTTATATGAAAAAACATAAAAACCCAAAAAGGAAATGTGCCACACAACAACATATTGTTCTCTATGTCTTTGTACTAAGACACCTATCATTCTTGATTTACCTGTAGCTGGAACTTTTTTATATTACCCTGTGTCATCGTTTAAAAAGATAAAAAGGAAAGCAGACTTCCTCTTCTAGGGTCCTGATGTAATTTCTTCCCACGATTTTGCAGCATACTTTGTCTTACTTAGTTAAGCTTTACGTTAAATGGTAAACCATGGGACTTTTTCTAACTATTATTCTTTTGGCTCGTAAAAAGTCATAAAACAAAATAAGTATTAGGTATACCACATGCAACTTATTTTACAGTTAATGTAAACAGGTTTCACGGTAGTAACGGCCTTTCCTTTAATTGTTCAGTGAACATTCAGGATTTAAGTTGATTTGTATCCAGCGGTGGTAATATTTATGGGAAAAGAACCCAAAACAGCCATATTAACGAGCAATCACCAAGAAACTTGCGTTGACATAACGTCGAACCAAGACTGAAATGGTTGGTGCTCATCAATTGAAAGACATGATATAGCCTGCGCCACCGCTGCTAGCTTAGACAAAGAATATCGGCAATGTATACGTGTTGAAATTGGTAGGTATGGTCTAAAACGATTATTAATCGGAGTTGGCACATCTGAATACTTTCTTTCCTTAGCCTGCAGACGTGCAGGACTTGGCAGAGATTGTCAAAAAAGATTATTGACTGTACTTGGCACATCCCAATACGTCGTTATCCGTATCCTGGAATCATGTTTAAATTAAAAGGCATGGTCAAAAACTATTATTAACCGTACTTGGTATATCTCAATACATTCTTATCGTTAGCCTGCAGACATGTTTGAATTGAAGGAAATTGTCAGGGGCGCTTATTAATGGCACTTGTCAGTGATGTCAATACTTTCTTATTCTTAGCCTTCAGACATGCTGGAAGAGGTAGATATGGGCAGGAACGATTATCGTACTTGGCGCATCTCTATTGTTTCTTATCTATAGTCTGCAGATAGGTTGGAACTGGTAAATGTGGTCAGTAACGATTATTCATCGTACGTGGCATATGATATTTGGCATAAATACCACTTGTCTTAAAGTTTGTCGTAAAATTGTCTTAAAGTTTACTCGCCGAACTGCTCATGAAATTATGTACAACTGTATAACAATTTCTAAATACCTCTTGATGTCGTATTTATGCCAAATATCACAACAATATTGCAGTTATAAATTCAACGAAAAAATATGAGTGGTCTTCTTCTACGGCTTTGTGAATGCCGTGTAGGTTTGCTAGTCAAAGCTGCAAATAATATTTTTTCAATCAGCAGGTCATTTGTAAAACATTCTGGTGGGACAAAACAAAACGAAAGAAAAAAATGAAGAGAAGAACGAACAAGTTAAAGCTTCCTTTGGTCACAAATCCAAAAGCTCACACCAATGAGCGGTTTTTCTGTGAAAATGTGAGGTCCAGCACGTCTTACCGGCTCGCATCAGTAGTACTGATTGAAGCTTGTTTCATTTATTTTATTGAATTTACCAGTAAATACTATATACGAATAGATACAAGTGCAAAAAGAAGACTAACAAATGTAAATAATAACTTATATGTTAAATGAAAAAGTGAATACCAAAGAATGACTTGAGAATTAGCCCAAGAAGAGAGGGACTTTCGCTCCAATTCTCACTCAACTCCCCAGTTTCGGATTGTTCGTCTCTTTAGTCGAAGCGAGTCCAAACAGTCTGAGTTTAAGACACCACTCCTAGATTCCCCGCGAAAAACACATCTTTAGTTCAATGGCTGCTGAGCCTTCCGTGTTCATTGGCGTGTAGTACTGAAAAATTATGCTTCGTTAGGCTCTTATTTGAGTTTGACTAAATTGGTCGCGGGTCTCTGGTTGTCTATTGGTAATCAGTCGGGTCATCACAGGTGAATAACGATTCGAATTCAGCCTTATACATTTGAAGCTCCGAATGGCAATAATCCATCTGCGTTAACGCATAACGCATCTTGTGTCCTTTCACACGAAAAAAATACAGTCGACTCCTGATAACTCGAACCCTCGCTAACTCGAACCTCGCTCTAACTCGAACCAAACTCGATTTCCCCTGGATTTCCATCATACATTCACTGTAATTTTACCCTCGGTAATTCGAACCCTCTATAACTCGAACTCCCGCTAACTCGAACCAATTTTCGTTTCCCCTCAGGTCATTTTCTATATAATTTTACCCTCGTTAACTCGAACCATGTTTTGAGCCCTTAAAAGTAGGGAAAAAAGTCGTCTACTGGCGTCCGAAACATTTAATTTTTCCTAATGACGTGTTGTTGGAGTATAGTTTACCAGTGGAGGCTGATGTTGATTTTTTTGTCACAGGCTAACGTGAAGCAGCTGTTCTTCTCAAAACAGTAAAACGCATGCTCTATTTAGGCTATGTTTTGTTATGTTACGTTCTGATTTATAATCTAGAAGTATCTTATGATTTTCACTTGACAGTTCTACAATTAAATGTGATCCAAATGTTCCCTGTGCAGTACAAAACTGTTTTTTACGTTACTCTCGGCTATTTTCTACGAACTCCCGATAACTCGAACCTTTTTTCGATTTCCCTTGAAGGTTCGAGTTATCTGGAGTCGACTGAACTTGCGGGCGGATCCTATACCTTCCTTGCAACCGCGGGTAAGAAGAACTTCCGGGTGTAGTATAATGAACGTATCTGCACATTTTATCAAAAACCAAAATGCTAATCTCGGCTTTCCGCAAGAATTTATCAGGGTCATACACCACTGCACAGAGGCATCCAATTTTATATTGTAACATAGCTCGCGTGCTGGTTGAATCTAATTCCTAAGATCAAATAGCCTTCGAATACGGCCGTTTCTCTTCGCTCCTAGCCATTAGGTTCGTTTCTCAGGAGAGTCTCTAGCGAAAAGTCTCTAGAGACGAAAAAGAGACGGGGCTATTCGCAGGCTAAATGTCACACAACACCGGACGACTGGCTGTAAATTTTATTTGAGCGGACACGGAACCGTCAATATTTTCGTTCTGTCCACAGGGAACTAACGAGCCATGCGTCAAAATTTTTCTACGGTTTTCGTGATTCCGTGTGAACGAAAGTCCTAAACGCACGAATGTTCAGCCGGTCGAAAATTCGTCCGGTTCCGTGTGAACTTAACCTTAAAGCCACCATTATTATATTTAATGTAAACGTAACCCATAAACCCACAATCATTATATTTAATCCCGACATACGCCTATACGTGCGTGTGATAGTACATGTGGTCAGTCGTCTTTATCAACAACACAAATTTCTTTCCTTTGCGTTAACAATGCCTTTCGATGTTGGACTGAGAAGAAGACAGTCGAGAACTTTCTACAATTCCTATAATTGAGCTTCTAGTATGTCACTGAAGAGCAAAGGCGTCTCGAAAACTTACCAGAGCGAGAGCTTTCAGAATTATTGCGGAAATCATTGAACTGTAGACTCAATAAACGCCACAAAATCACAAAATTGGCCTGTTATCAATACACCCAGTTGTAACCATTTCGATGTTGACGATACCCAGTCACACACTCTGCTTCGTCGGTCGTCTCCGTATGTTAATGTGGGTTATCTTTAAAATGTTCGAGGTCTCAAAATGCAAACGATTGAACCTGGCCCTTTAACTTTGAGTCAACGAAAACTAATGCAAGAATCGAATAGCACAATATTGAGCTTGAGGCAAGTTGCGTTTTTGCGTGGACTATTCAAAGATTTAAAGGCCAAATTCAATTCCATCATTAATTTCTTCCTCTCACTGGTTACATACCGTTAAAATTCCGAAAATAAGCCCCGGGGCATATATTTTTCAAAGGCCCTTTTTGAGGGGCTTATTTTTGGAGGGGCTTATATTCGGAGGGGCTTATCTACGGAGGGAAATTTGCGTTCCAAAATTTAGCCTTATAGTTGGAAGTAAATTTACCGTTTTTGCTTTGTTTTACTTTGTACTTGAGGGCAATTTTCCAAGTACAAGACCCCGGCCGGGGGGCTTATATTTGGAGGGGCGATTTAACGGAGGGTTTTTTGCGTTACCGGTTTGGGGGGCTTATCACGGAGGGGCTTATACATGGAGGGGCTTATTTTGGTAATTTTACGGTAGTCAGTTATATTTTTCGCCGTTTCTGGCTCTACTGTACAGAAATAATACTGTCATATATCCTGCAAACTGACTTAGTTCTGATGTAACCAGCGGGCTCCGCTACGACGCATTGCATCACTTGGGCTGTTTGTTAGTCGCTTGGCGAACTCAGTTAAACTCAAATATAATTTATCCTAAAAACGACGCAAACTTAAAGTTTAACATCCTTTATTCCCTTTATAAGCTTCTAGAGTAATTCCAAAAATAGGTCTTGTCAAATAAAGATAGTTAAGGGTAGTTTACCAGCAAAGAAAAAGAACGAGTTGACGTTCAAATTGTTTTTACATCTCACTATAGTTTAAACACTGAATAAGAATAAAACCCTTAAATTAAAAGTGCTTTTAGCTGGTAATTAACTCAGTATCTACAAGTTTAATTATTCGCAACAAGTACAAGGGATTATACAACTACCTTTGGTCATGTTAAACCATACTGTTTTTGTTCTTGTAGGAGACTATTTAATAGCCTACGTTCGATATATTTAAATTCAGACATGACTCCAAGGGTTTCTGATCATTTTCAATATTTGGTTTGGTTTTCTTTGTGCTCAATTCTCTTCTGGGAATTGCGAGACAATGGAGTCGTGAAAAGTTTGCAATTCTGACCCTAAAGCCTCGGAGTCATGTTAGAATTTTAAGACATCGAACGTGGGCTTTTTGGAGATATCTCTCATAATTTTGGTATATTTCTATTTCTTCTACATACATTTTGATTTGGTGGTTATAATCCTAAAAAGATGAAATCAAAAGGAAAAAAAATACTTTTAAAATTACTTTTTTCTCATACAAGATTACTTTCAAAAATACTATATAATAATAAAAAAAAAAACATAAAAACCCCAAATAGCAAATGAGCAACACAACAACATATTGTTCTCTATGTCTTTGTACTAAGACACCTATTACTCTTGATTTACCTGTAGCTGGAACTATTTTCTGCTATCCTATGTCGTCGTTTAAAAAGATAAAAAGGAAAGCAGACTTTCTCTTCTAGGGTCCTGATGTAAATCCTTCCCACGATTTTGCAACATACTTTGTCTGACTTAGTTAAGCTTTACGTTAAATGGTAAATCATGGGACTTTTTCTTACTATTATTCTTTTGGCTCGTAAAAAGTCATAAAACAAAATAAGTATTAGGTATACCGCATGCAACTTATTTTACAGTTCATGTAAACAGGCTTCATGTTAGTGACGGCCTTTCCTCTCAAAATTGTTCAGAAAACCTTGACTTGTATCCAGCGGTGGTAATACCTATGGGAAAAGAACCCAAAACAGCAATATTAACGAGCAATCACCAAGAAACTTGCCTGACATAACGTCGAACCAAGATTGAAATGGTTGGTGCTCATCAATTGAAAGACATGATATAGCCTGCGCCACCGCTGGGTGACTAGAGCAAGGATACCGGCAACAGTGGCGGATTCAGGGGAGGGGCCCGGGGGGCCCACCCCCCCTTATTTTTAGACTAAGGTTTGGGAGACTGCCCCCTCCTTATCTTAGGGTCTGGATGACCGGGCTCCCCCCCCCCCCCCCCCCCTTATCCGAACGTCTGGATCCGCTAATGGGAAATGTCTCGCAGACTTTACTAACCGGGTTAAAATACGTTCGCGACACAGTCCGCACAAGATAATCATGCTTTGAAAAATAGTGTCTTTTTAGCTTGTGACGTTTTTTTAGGCATATCGCCCAATCGACCGGCCTATAAAATAAATGACGACAAAGATTGAAATATCAGAGATAATTCTCCATCATCATTACCTACATCAATTAAAAGACTTCATGGTACTAATGGCAGTGCTAAACATTTTTTTTTTCTATTTTTCCAAAAGCTTTCTAATTGTCTCTTAATCAAGCTGGCTGTTGTCAGTTTGTTTAATTTATATCCTAAGAAGGAATACATTAACGCAGCTGATATCTGTTTAAGTTGTTTTCTTCAAAACGTTCGTATTTTCCAGGCCCGAGTTGCTCGAAGCATGGTTGGTGCTAACCAGCGTTAAATACCATGGAAACCTATACATTTTGATACCTCTTAACCAACGGTTAGCGCTAACCAGGCTTCGAGAAACCGGCCCCAGGTCAAACAAAAGGCGTGAACTTACGTTTTCCCTACTTAGGTATCTGAGATCCTACTTCGGAATAAATGGATTCGTCTTTACGTATTTGGGATCCCACTTCCGAGTATACCGGGTCATCCCTGGGTATCTGGGCCCCGACTTCTGAATAGACTGGTTCATTTTTAGCTTTGTTCTGTCGGGGTTCCTCGGCTCCTCCATCAGGGTTAAACCAACTTTCCAGGACTTCCATGTTCTGGTCTCCATTTTTCGACATAAAAGATAACACCTTTTCTTCCATAGCCACATGGTGCTTGTTTACAGACTCCCTGCTCGTTTCTTTCATCCTCCTATAACCGTCTCCACCTTTGCCTGCGCTTTGATCTGAGCCACGGCGTTCTTCAAACATTTCATAATCCACGATGGCGAGGTCATCCAAACTCCTGGCACGATTCATTCCATCATTATCGAAAGAATCCGACAACCACTCAGATGACCTGATCGAATAAAAAAAGAAAGAATCAAGATTTAAAGAGAAGAAATTACTGCAACGAGTGCTAGTAAAAAAAGGCTCACTTGGAGGTCCATTGGCGTGGAAGGTTAAATGGAAGAACAAGAATGGCTGGGATATTTAACCTGATCATTGTATGTTGACTTGACGATCGTATTATAAAACGAGTGCGGTACAGGCACCTTTAAAATGGCCAGATTTATAGCAAATTTTAATCAAGCGAGCTTCCCCACCCTAAACCATAGCAAGCAGATAGTGTTAAAAATGTACTCGACATGCCTCTCGCAATAAAAGAATATCCCTTTATTTCGTACGATCTACCATTTAGTTCTCGGGGTTTTTCTGTGTGATCGTTACAACGCCGATTTCAACCACGTTATGTCCAGCCACAAGGTTTACTAAGTTCTCCAAGTGAAATCAACGGGTCTAGTAGAACAAAATGGTTACTTACCCGTCAAAACCTCCATTGGGAAATCCTGGGCTAAGTTTTCCACGAGTCTTGAATGAACCTGCTGAATCACTCTTGGTTCTATTGGCCTTTCTTTTCGTCAGGTTGGCGTATCTTGGATCCGCAGGTTCCATTTTAAGCGTAGTGGCATTACTGTCCACAGTAGCAGCTTCTTCCGAATACACTGGTAGTTCGGAATGAACAGTTTCAGCGGTCACACGATTTTCCTTTGACTGATCTGCCTCGACGCCAAATTGAATGACTCCTGCAAAGGTTGAGTTCATAAATCAATCTTATGGTACTCGTTACGGTCAACTCTTCATCGTTTCTTTATCCTTAATTATTATTTACCACCGCCCGGTTAGCCCAGTTGGGAGAGCACCGGTCTGCCGAGCGGGAGGTCGTGGTTTCAAAGAACCGGGCCCGACCGACGAGATGATACTGGCGCCCTTTTATGCTGACGTCCGAGCTTACTGTTAAAATGTTATTAACCCTTTCACTGCCAGAGTACTTGATGGAGTTTTGTAAGGTGGTTCTAACTTTTGAGTCTGCGGACATAATCCTATGATGTGACCATTCAAATGAAAGCTCTCTGCTAGACTTTCAAAAAGTCCTCCGTCGGATTTCATATGGCGCGGGTCAAAGGACTTTTCATACTTGATTGGCGCCAATTTTACCGACCCAAAAACGGGTCGGTGCGCTTGGACCAATCAGAGTAGCTCTCAAGGACCCTTTGGGATAATGCTGTCACTCACAAGTCCTAAGGGCATTGAATCTCCCAGCGATTTTTCTCTTTTATATGAAATGATGGAAGGCTCGTTGTATATTTCTCTCAGTAGTGGTTGATGTTGAATTAAGTGCCATTTGCACGTTAAAATGTTTTTAAGGTTCTGCAAAGCAGGGAGGTAAGAGGTAACAGAAGGCAGAATTTTCTTTCGCACTTCATTTTTCTTTTGTAAACCTGACTTGCGTTCAGTAGAGTTAACCTCAGAGGTGCTTTTTTCTACGAGATTGTGAGGGTAACCTCTAGCGCGAAGGCGCTTTTTGAAGTTGTAGATGTTCTCATAGAAGGATTTAGCTGAGGAGTTAGCTCTCAGAAGTCTAAGGGTTTCGCCCTTTATGAGACCTTTTTGTATTTTTCCGGCTGAAGTCGTCAACTTTCGCACAAAGTAAACAAATTTGCTTCTTCGATGATGGAGATACACACACACGTTCAATAGATTTACTCGGAGTGGAGTCAGCACATGCCGCTATTAAATTCAAGGACTCGCAAATTTGGTCACATTTGGAAGTGAAAGGGTTAATATATAATTTAAAGAGGGGGCGTCTTGTTGTCCTCTAATCCACGAAATTACATTATTTTACTCAAGGACTACTATACCATACCCGATGGTTTGCCTGATTCCTCTCCAATTTCAACAACCACCTCCTGAATTTCACTTTGCGGAGGACGATTTAGTCCTGGTTCCATACCAGTAGGCATCAATACCCATCTCTTGTCTGCATCGTCCTCGATGAGGATTCTGTGAGTAAGCCCTTTCCGTTTCTTATTCCTAGAATTTAAAGTTTAAAAATGGTCAGATCTCATCGCAGAACTGATTCCTAAGGAAACACAAACTTTGTACATCAAGTTTTTTGCTTCTTAAAATTCAAAGTGTACAATTTAAATCATGGACAAGAAGCTAGTGCCTCAACCACAACTGAGGCGTCCACGTCACGCCCGAATTCGTCGTCTTCTGTCACATGACCAGCGTAGTCGTGTGACCTAATGCGGTCGCCATATTGAAGAAGACGGTGAGATGTTTTCGAGACGACGAGAAAAAGAGATTTTAACTTGTTATTGTGGAATAATAATAATAATAATAATAATAAACTCTTCCGTCCTCATGAACCTTGCATTCATTGTCGAAACTAAAGTAATGATCTTAAAAAAAAGTGAAATAATTTCCATTTCCCAATACGTACTTTCCGCAACATACATGCCAGCAACAGTAATAGCAACAAGCCATAAGGAGAAGGGCAGTCAATATTCCTGCCAACACCCAAAGTGCAATCACTGAAAAAAAAAATGTATAGAAATCGTTCAACATTACACTCTATGAGAACTGTATTTTATAACCATTGTGACCAAATAAAGACTAAAACACGAAGATTTTTTTCGGACAATTAAAACTTCTGATCACTGAAATGCCACTGTTTTGTTTTGAAATACATTATTAAGTTACAATTGCAATGAATCTAATTACGGCTAGCGTTGTCTTTAGCCATGAACGAAAACATGAAAACTACGGTGACGTTTCCAAGTTCTAGCGTGTGTGTCGTAAAATCCGATTGATAAAAGTAAATTTTTTTTCTTTCTTTTCGTTTTCTTATTCATTTCTCGTGGGAGCAAGTTTATAATCATCATACATGTGGACTGAGTTTTACAATAAAAAAATAGAAATGCATACATTTAGGGTAGACTAAGATCTACTAAAATGGTAAGTAACTTAAATAAAGATGAATAACTTATTTACTTATAACTTATTTACTTACATATTCCCTTTCCTTCGTTGCTTGTTAAAAGACGTCTTACGCCGGGCGTACTGTCGACTACGACTGAAAACGAAAAGAACCAAATAATGCTCTTTAAACTTTGTTGTATGTATTGACTAATTAACTAGTAAGTGCAAATGGCTTGATCGCTTTACAACTTTTCCCTTTTCCTTTTTAAAAAGCTAGTTCACTTTTGTGGAATGCAAACTTGCATCCCTGGGGAGGGACTCCGCATATGAAATGGGTGGTGATGCTCGTAATCTCGCTTAGGGGTATAAATTTCGGATTCTGGTCTCACTTAGGGTGTTCTGGGCAAAACGCCATCATATTTAGCCGTAAAGGTCTCGTTTGGGGTTGCACGAGAAAAAAAAAACATAAAAATATATATATTTGATATGTATATTTTTAATGGGTTTTATTTACTCCATTCATATAATCCAAGTTTTCTCATTTGTCTGTGTTTTAACATGGTCTCTTTTAGGGGTCAAAAAAAGCTTGGGCCACAACCAGATCGGTCTCCTTTAGGGGTTTCATTCAAAATTTCCGATGAGCATCCCCACCTCTTTCATATGTGGAGTCCCCCCCCCCCCCGGAACTTGCAACGCCTGAGAAAACAGCCGACATTCCACGATGCCACCAGTGGTTTCTCCCCGATATGACGTCTGAGAAGCAAGCGCAGAAATTCCATACTGATGACACGTCACTACCCAGATCTGAGTAGTGCTTCTGATTTCTGATTGGTTGTGCCGCGTGGAAAATTTGATTCAACCAATCAGAAGCACTACCCAGATCTCGGTAGTGACGCGTCATCAGCATCAGCATCTGCGCTCGTTTCTCAGACGTCATTTGGCGGGGAAATCAGTGGTAGCGTCGCCAAATGTCTGCTGTTTTCTCAGGATAAATTTGCGTTCTCGTAAACTCGCTTTTTATCGCGGAAGGATTAGCTTAGTCGGAAGGGCGCCTGACTGCAGAGAACAAAAGGTCATCGGGTTCGATTCCCAAGGCCGGATCAATACTTCAATACTCGGGGTGTTAAAAGAACTGAGAAATGAAGGTACTTCAAATGCCCTGCAAACGGTTGGACGTATAATGGTGGTCCCGTCTCCTACAAAGAGTCGTAAAAAAAAATAACGTCCTCAATTCATAACTAAATAACGTCCTCGGTCCAGTAATCAAATGCCCCATGATTAGCAGAATCTGTCTGATATGATTTATTTGTATATTAAACAAGAGAGTCCTCTCAAGGAATATGATAATGGGATGTTTGACTTTATCAACACGATAAAAGGATTGGCTTTTTGCTTTGCTGAGATGCTGAAATTCCAGACAACTGGAACATTATCATACAACTAGAATCAACATTTCGCCCCAGATAAGGGAATCCACGTAGTTGATTCCGGATTCCAGGTACTGGATTTTAGTCTTTGTCAGTGGAACTTGGATGCTGGACTCCCATCGTTAGTGGGATTCCGGATTCCTTCAGCTACATTCCGGATTCCCAAGCCCAGGATTCCTGATTTTTCCTGATTCCGGAATTCCGTTTCCCTTACATGCGGCAAAACATTAAACAAGAAAATGCTTCTCGCTTACCTACGGTGCAGCCAAAGACGGACGCTTGCATACAAGGCCTTTCTCTGGACTTAACGGGATGAAATCGAACGTATTGCACGGGATCTGTCATGTTGAGTTTGTTAAACTTCACCTCAGTTGGATCGACATTTCCAGTGAAAATCTAAAATATAAGTAATAGTTATAATAGTATTAATGGCTAGTCGTCGATCTCTTCTGGTTGATTGATTCTAGATTACAATTTCGAATTAAAGCATTTGTCATTATACGAAATTCTTAGGCTTCATCAGTTCTTTAATAATTTTCCTTTTTGGTTAGGTTTTCTAAAGGGATACATAACTTTTTCCCCTTATCTCAAAAAATTAAGCAGTAACATCCAGTTTCTGAGGGTCTCGCGGATAATCAGAGATCGACGGTATCCTTAATCACTTTTTTCACCATCAAACATCGTGCACAACAGTCTAGTACAGAACGAATTTTGACCCGTGACTTTTCCAGTTATTCATGTACCTTAATCAGCAAGTTATTTATTAGCATATTATTTATCTGTGGAGGCGTGTGTGGCCGAGCATTTAAAACCTGCTATTCCGGATCTGGAGGCCCGGGATTCAAGCCCTGCCAGTCGCATTGTTTCCTTACACAAGAAATTTTACTCCACTTTGTCTCTCTTGACCCAGCTGTATAAATTGGTACCGCCGACATACTGCTGGTTGGGGGGTTGGCGGGGGGGGGGGGAAGAGGGGGGAGGGTAATCCTGATATAGACTAGAATCCCGTCCAGGGGGAGTAGCAATACTCTTAGGCATGCTTCATGCTAAGGAAACCGGGATAATCCAAGCCGTTTGGGCCTTTGGCTCTTGTGCGCCTTTACCTTTTCACCTTTTTTCTTTCGACTATAATCTATTTCTCACCTTCAGCACTCCCCCTTCTGTATAGTTCTGATAGCTCAAACCCTTTGGGCTTACTGAAAGGAAAAAACTCTCCACCCAGTGCTCTGCACCTGATAATTCTTGGCCTTTGGTAGCAACCAGAGAAACATTTACCAGCTCTCCTGCAATTGTAATTATGGTGTTTTGAATAATTTTATGTTAAAACGAGCCTTACCGGAAAATAAATGCAGAAATGCCCTATCAGCTTGTATTGTCTACGCATGCGTTCTTTTAATCGGCACCCCTCTTTCTCTTTTAATTTTACATTTTTTAAAAAAAGAATGGTTTGCTTGATGTATTGTCACTTTTAAAGCGAGGAAATTAACTTTGACGTTACTGATAACTTCCCTTTGCTATAGTCCACTATTCTCAAATCTAATGACCTGCAAACGAAGATCTTTGCAAACGAAGAGCGTCGTAGAGAGAGGCGACAACCCTTCGTTGGCAGGGTACCTAAGGCTAAGTAGCTAGAAATATATCTGCTAAAAAATTGGTTTTTACCTAAGTTAAGCTGGATAAACCCCACAGGATCATTAACACCTCTGCACCATGCTCTAGGAGATCCTTTAGGATTAGAGGAATTAAGGCGGGCTAGCGAAGCTTCTCCAAAGTTGCTTGATGCCTGGTAACTGTTGCCTCGAAGGACTCTTTCTCCACAAGCTGAAAAGAAAAGTGTTCAGTGGATTAGGCGACGTGCACGATATTGGTGACCGCCTATGGTTGTTTAGGTCCCATTTTCCTTTAATTTCTTATTTTGTATAATTAGAAGAAACACTCCTCCTCGTGTTTTACTCCAGGTCACCCCATAAGGGCTTTCCTTACCTTGACAAGCCTCTGGGTTGCATGTTCTTGTTTCGCGAATTTGTCCTTCACATCCCAGTATTCTCTTTATGCAGATTCGAGTGCGTTCTTGTGTCCCGGCCACGCCAAATGAGCCACAAGTCTTAGAGCATGCACTCCACCATGACCACAGTGAAAAACCAGCCGCTGAAAATAAATTTGCAGTTGGTAAAAATTTAACAATACTTGTTTCCTTTTTTTTTAAAAAAAAAAAAAAAATGTTACTAGCTAACGGAGCCCACTTTATAATGACTTGAATCACATGACAGATGCCACGGATGGGCAAAACTGAAGAAGATTGAAACGGATTGAAATTAGGATTTTTGAAAACTGTTCAGCCTGACAGTTTTTCAAAGTTGATCCCTGCTGCTTGCAACTTCAAAAATAATGCTCAAGAGACATATTTGTTTGTCTCGGATCTATGATCTCTTATCATTTACATGTAATTTCTTTGAATTGCTTACTTTAAGTTCCATAGTGATTGAGGACGAGTAATTGGCAAAATTTAACAAAATGAACTGGACTGCCGTGACACAGCCCCTTTAACTATGAGAAGATTACAGCACCGACTGGATTAGAACTTAACCCTTTAAGCCCTAATAGTGACCCACATCCAATATCTCCCAACAACGACTCTGCCTGATTAAACAGACAGGTCATGAGTATAAATGAAATGATCACCAAAGATGAAATATTGTGATGTTAGAACAAATTCTCTCAAGCAGTACCATAAGGAATGTATGAAGAACGGTGTGCAGAAGATGCATGTTGATTTTAAAGCCAGTGATCTATGGGACACAAATTCAGTCAGGAGGTTTTATGTTACCTATTGGGCTGAACGGAGTTGAAACGTCGGTTGACGACGGCGCGCGCAAATCAAACACGTGGCCTGACCAATGGCAGAGTGGCAAATTGGGCACCGGAAGTCGTGTTTTGTCCTTTCCGCGCTAAATTGATCAATCCCTTATAAAATCGTTACTTATTTATTTGTTTGATGAGGATACTTTCCCGGCATTATTTCGCATTGACTGGGCATATGTTTCGCAAGTAAAGAAAATTCCCATAAGATTCATTTTAGCAAGAAGTTAACACGCAAAACTAAGTGTTTTCACTTACTTCTAAGTCCATGTTCAATGATCTTCATAATCTCCTCCCTCAGTTCACCAGGCGCTTTGTTGATCCCCACTTGGAGAGTGTGGCGCTCTTCTCTTGTGAGTATGTTCAAATCAGTTGGATTAACTGAAGGTCCAATTCCGACAGCGGCAATAAAAACGGTGTTGTTAACCAATGCGTGGACTAGTGGAGCGAGTTTTTCTCTCGTATTTACACTCGCGTCATCCATGATTACCACGAGGATGCGTCTAGCGTTTGGCCGTACCTGTTGAAGGTTGAAAATTCGCTTTGCCTCATCCAAACCCTGCGCAAGATCTGGACCTCCACTGTTGCTTTTCAGCCGTATCACTCTACGGATGAGTTCATCTTGGTCTGGTATTTGTGTGGCAAAGTCAAAACTGGTGGATGCAATACCACTGCCAAAGACGATAGCACTGTAATGAATTCTGTCCATACCATATTGCCGTATGAAATCAATTATGGTTGTTTTCATCCGGGTAAACGTACTGCTGGAATTAATAGAGGTGGCACTCAGAGCGAATGTCACATCTAACTCTGGAATGTTGACTGAAAATGAAAGTGAAAAATAACAACGTTAAATTACATAGATGAATATCAAAAATAGAAAAGGTAGTTTTCCTAAGCACAGTTATCACTGTTATGCATATTTCTCTGCCTTACGTTCTTTAGCAGGCTCCATTACCAGCCGTTGTTAGGGAAATGAGACCGCGCCCCTCCCCCGAACCGAGCGGAGAGAGGTGGAAATGGAGCTTAGTTCTTCATTCATTTTCTTTGACTCTTCATAAGGCGAATACCACTCGTAGATTAGCACTACTATGTAGGTGGTTCCAGCACTACCCTTCTTCACTCTATTTAACGAAAAGACCTATTCTAAGTAGAGCAGTTGCTAATTTTACGTTTATGCCTAAACTGGGCGAGGTCTTGTGATTTTTTTTTTTTTAAGAATGCGCCGCTACCTTCATGCGCCACTGTATTTCGGTGAGCTTGAAAATCACAAAAACATGACTAAAAAAAAGAATTTTATGCAAACAAAAAGAGATTGGCGCCAAGAAATTGTGCAAAGCTTAGGATGTAGTTGCCGCCAGGCCAAAATGAACCCTAGCAGATAGATTTAGTTTGGAAGTTGCAATTTCTAGACTATTTTCTTATCAGCTAGGCATGCAATGAGAGTTATAATTCACCATACCTCGTAATGCTTGATATATGATTGCCTCCGCGATGACTACTCTTCTGTCAGTGGTTGCGTTTGGTGTTCCAAGATTATCAACATGGCTGATTGTCACTGAACTAAGTTGATCCACATTTTTGTTTAGGGACAAAAGCACAATACCGTGAGATCTCAATATATTACTTGCAGTTATAATTTCATTGCCATTTCCGGCGTCTGTAATGGGGACGAAAACCCTCTTCGCGAACGGCCTTCCTGTTGATCTGAAAAGATTCTCAGCTTCTCGCAACTTTTCTTGAAGAGCTGATGAGGAAACGTCTGTCAGACTTCTCACGGAAGTTATGAGGTCATTATGACTGAGAAGCGTGTTGAAAAATTCACTTAATCTTGTTGTTTTTTTAGTTCCGTAGACAATGATGTTGAAGCGGACTCTGAAGTCTCTATACCGCTCGTTTATGGTTCTGGATGCTTGGACCATCACATCGTATATGACCGTTGATTCAACGGAACTAGCAGATATGGCAAAGCCAACATCAATCTCTGGGATCTTACCTAAGAATCGGGACAGGAAATGGTGTTAACTTTGTCAACGATAGCATACCCAAATCGACTTCACACTTGTGAGAATATGAAACGTAAACATTTTGCAGCATTGAGTTACTGCAGTTTACTTTCAATGAAGTCTCCTGGCTTTCTGCTATTGACAGGGACACCTGTATTGCCGGGGACTTAACCCTGGGGACTACAGGGCCCCTAGGCGCAATTCAACTCTAGCGGGAGTTGGCGTAAGTTTCCGGCACACCATATTCGCTGAGCTACTGGAAACCCGTGACGAGAAAAGGTTTGACGTAAGAGCATTTCTCTCTTAAGCTTTGTGTCATGACATTTAAAGTGTACCAGATTGGTAAAATACTCACATGTCTTTCAATTAACGACAGATAAATTTAGAAATTAATTTTTTTGAGAAGAAAATAATTCTTACGTATTATTCTCTCCCCGATACGTTGGGCCAACGGGAGGGGCTGTATGTTCCTATCAACGGATATAACATCCAGAGGATTAGGCGAGATGACAAGCAATTCCTTCCTATCCACTGCTCCAATCGGCACAGAAATCACCAGAGTTCCATTTTCCTCTATAGGTCTCACTGCCTTTTCAAGGCTGTTCTTATCGGCAGAAGAACTTATGTCTGTCATAACAACTAAGGCCTTCCGATTGTTGGATTCGCCCAAAGAGTTATTTTGGAAGGCAACGAGAGCTTCTTCTAGAACATTGATCAAAAGTTCTGACGCACCCACTGCTCGTCGGGCGCGCCTAGCGGCAGCATTGGATTCGTTGGCACCGAAACTGAAATTGACCATTTTCAACACCCCATCAACGTAGGCAATGACGTAATAGTTCACATATTCATATTCTTCAATGAATTGTTTTGCAGTGGTTTCCATTAGAGCGTACGTTTCGTTTGAAAAATCAGATGAGGCAATGAGTGCAAATACGATGTCGATGTATGTGCGGTTGATTCCTGAAACAAACAATAAAACAGAGGAAAACATAAATGGTTAGAAGGAAGACATATAAAGACATATATCATTTTATAAATGTACCTTGTTTAGCTTAATTCTTTAAACCCTGGGATCAAAATTTGAATTCTCATTTGTTGCCCCTACTCATTTCCTGCAAAAGTCATGGGGAGAAGTTGATAAAATATCAAACAAATTCATTTTGTGTGATCATTGCCTTAATTCTCATGACCACTCTGTTTTACAAAGCATTGATATTACAGGGAGAAATTTGATGCTGATCACTCTTAGAGCTTAAAGGGTTAATTCTGCCTTTCAGTGGAAACATTTGCCATTTATGTGAAAATGTTAAAGCTCCAAAACATGTTACGCAATTTCATCAAAATTTCTCGTGATAAAGAGTGATAGATCATCTGGAACGGAACATTATAAATAACCTGAAAGAAAAACACAATTCCCTTCCTCAAAAATAAATAAATAATTGGCATTATCATTTGATGCAAGTTTTTCTTCCTTTTCGTTGGCCAAAAGCCCACCACGTGACCTGCAAAAGCTGCCTACAAATAATGGTCTGCTCATGCGCAATGTCGTCTAACTGTGTTTGGCTGCAAATAATTCTCCGCTCATGCGTAAAATAAAACTACGCTTTGCTTCTTCTTGGCGAAAAACTCGGTTATTGCAAAATATCGTGATTTGTCAATGTATCGCAGATCCACTATTTGCTTCTTCCATACTTGATCTGCTCACCACTGACAAATTATATACGATACTTTTCTCAACCTCGTCCAATAATTATAAGTTAAATGGTATTTACCCGTTAATGTCTTTATTTTCCGTGCTTTTGTAAAATGAAAGAATAGCTCAAGATACCTATTAGCAGTTATCCATTAGAGCTTTTCAAATCTACTTTGGAGGTCTAATTATAAGCAAAGAAGAGCAATGAAACACTAACCTGCAGTAGGAGTTGGAGTAGGCATTGTCGTTGGAGCAGCAGTGGTGTAATTCCCGACTCCTGTAGCAAGAAACACAAGAAACTGATATTATTCTAATATCCCCAGACGGTTCCTACAATGTTTTTTTTTTGACGACCAATCCTCTTCCCCTCTCTCTAGATAATGGTGCACCCTTCACAGGAAAAAGAACAAAGACCGAACCTTTGCCTAGGTAGTGTGAAGACTCTGGATTGTTGCGATTCTGAAGCATACTCCATTCAAGGGAGTGTGTCAAAAATGTCGTTGTTGTTGTCATTACGTCGTAGCAGGGTTTTCAAACTCAACAGTGAGCGCATGTTAAAAATTATTACATCTGCGTTTTATAGGGTTTATATGGAAAAATAACAAATGGGAAACAAATGTCGTATTATCTTACCTTATCTTATAGGAAAGAATTAAAATGAACTTACCTGTTGCTGTATTTTGTGTTCCTGTGTCGTTTTAAAAAACGTTTGGGCTAGTTTTGCTGCCCTGCCTTTTGTTATTTTTCCCATATTAACCCTATAAAACGCTACGTTAAGCATTGTTAGCAGATTTGTTAATTTTTAACGTGCGCTCACGTGAGTTTGGGACGTCTGTGGTCATAGTGGCAGTATCTGAGGTTATTATAATCATTACCTGTCGTTGGGGCGGAAGATGTTGTAGTATTTGGCGACGCTGTAGTGCTTGGGAGTTTAGTCGTTTCAGGAAGAGACGTTGTGGTTTGTGGTGATTTTGTAGTTTGAGGTGACGTCGCTAAAATAAAATAAAAAATCCCGGTTAGTTGAGTATTGGTCAGGTTAACCACCTGAAATGGTTTTGAAACGGTGAGGTTGTTTTTCTCCTTCACAAAAAGGAAATGTGACAACAATATCATTTTGAAGATTGTTTTGTACTGCTTAATTGCCTCCTTTTTTGGCTGCGAGCGAAAGCCTTTGGGGACAAAAAGCTTCGGAACTGTGTTCACACCCTTAGTGTATAGTTATTAACTCTTTACACCCTTACATCAAAATTCAGATTCTCATTATTTGTTGTACCTATAAATTTTCTTTCGAAGTTGTGAGGGGAATTTTTGAAGTATCAATTAGAAGTCATCTTGTTTGATCATGTTCTTAATTCGCATCACCAAGATGTTTCCAAAGAATTGATATTACTTGGAGAAATTTGATGATGATGATGCTGATGATGATGGTGATGAAATTGCACATCCAGGTTGGGTCAATTGACAGCTGTCTAAACAGCACATCCGCAGACTAGTAAAATATGATCATATCGCGGGCTCATGTGTCGACCCATCGATTTGGCCCGTTTTTTGAGGTTATCCGCTGACTAGTTACTAGTTTTCAACTGATCGCAGGCTGAACTCTAAATAGATTTCTTTGCGATGGCTACAAGTTTTTACTGTTTGAAGTAAATAATATTATGAATTCACTAACGGCAGATTCGCTGATAGCCTTGGGTAAATCTATATATTACAGTGCATCGAGGCTTACTTGGACAATCGCGAACCGTGCACCCTTCTGTCTCAACTGGTAATCCAACACAGTACACGTTACCACCAGGTGGTGGTGGAGGATTGTTGCACAGGCGCGCTCGAGTCCTTATACCTCTTCCACAAGTTGCACTACAGGTAGTCCAACTGCCCCAGTTTGACCAGTTTGGTGCTGCAACGTAAAAAAAGAGAGACCACTATTAGAACCATCAAGGATGTGTGTGACTGCAGCGCTGCGCAGTCAGCGGTATGTTGTAAAAGCTTAGCAGCCGCACCAGATTTTAGTAAGCGGCCGCCATGTTAGCCCTTTCTCGTGTTGTTCAAGTTTTTGGATAGTTATCGCCATCCATCGGACATTATACGGCCTAAACGGTAAGAACTGTTAAAAGAACATTTTACGGAAAATCCCAAGAGAGTATTTCACACGACATTTTGAAGTTTAGTACTTACGAATCACGTATTTAGCCTATCATGTATTTGTCATGTCAGATTGTTATCTCGGGACTCAGGATCCAAGAACTAAGGAGTAAAAAGAATGTGTTGTACCGAGGACCTGTGAATAAACTACGTTTGGGACGTTCGTGTTGATTGTTAGCAACTCCTCTTGTTGTATGTACTACGGGAGGCCAGCCACAATAACAATCGTTTGACGATCTTCGTGTAGCAGTCATGTCCGTCAACAAAGAAGCAAGACCCGAAGACCAGGTCAATGTGGCGCTGGAAGAAGAAACTGATGAATCAAGGAAGCGTTTCCTGACGGAGAAAGGGTATACGTATCAACTCAACTTGAAAACAAGTAACTTGAAAACTAAGAAATGTGAACTGGTGAAGCGAATGAGAGGTACTCTACTGAAGCGAGGTCAGTCAACTAAACTAGTAGAATTTAAGAAAGAATTCAGCGAAGCTCAGATTTTGTATTGCGAATTTCAAGACATGGTTGAAGAGATTAAGGTTTTTGCGAACCCAGATGAGAATGTGGAAAATATTGAAAGAATGGTTGATCAAGTTGGCAGAGAATGGTCAAATTTTGAGTGTGACATTAGATCAGAGATAAAGTTTCTGGAATTTGTCGAACACCACGTGGATGATTCAATCTCTGAAGCATCCAAAAGGTCCAGTCGAGCATCCAAGAAAAGTAGTAGGTCAAAAATAAGTTCCAATGATAATGTTGAAGAAGATAGGTTTCAGTTACAAAAGGAGGAAGCTGCCTTAAAGGCTAAACTGGCCTATATAGAGAAGGAACGGTTACTGAGATTAGAACACAGAAAGACTGAGTTGACCAAATTAGAACAAGAAAGAAAGTTGGAAGAGCTAAGATTACAAAGTGAACTTGCTCAGAATCAAGCAAAGCTTAATGTATGCATGTCAGCAGATAAAGTAGAACTGTTTGATGATCAGGATCTAAACTCGATTCCCCCCGCTGATAAAGTCAAGGACATGGACAAATTCCTTAATTCAATTCCAGTCACAAGTAAGAGTGATCTCTCTCCTGGTCAGCAAGAACCTATCTACTCTTCAACTCAGTTAAGTGGAGCCCAACCCACTTTCAGTCTTCCGCGTGTAGAAAATGGAGTGCACAGTACGTTAAGCCCCAGTGCCACACCCTTTCAACCACACTCTGTCGTCTTAGAAAAGTGTATGGACAAATTAGTGGAAACAAGTAGTATGTTGGTGGCAGCTACTATGGAGCAGAACCTACTGAACAGGCAACTAGCAATCTCAGGGCAACTGCCTAAGATTTCAATCCCAGTTTTTAGTGGAGATCCTTTGGAGTATCCTACATGGAACAGTTCCTTCAGTGCCCTTATTGATTCCAAACCAATGGACGCGCAGACAAAATTGAACTTCCTACATCAGTACATCTCAGGAAAGCCCAAACAAGTTGTTGATCAGTATATGTTAATTGGTACTGAAGATGCCTATCAGTCTGCGAGAAAGTTGTTAAAGGAAAGGTATGGTAACTGCAATGTAGTAGGGACAGCCTTTATGAACAAACTGGAGAACTGGCCTAAGATTGGCGTAAGAGATGCGGAGGCCCTAAGAGATCTTTCTGACTTCCTGCAAAAGATAATTGCCGCCAGAGAAACTACTCCTAGTCTTGCTGTCTTAGACTTTGCGAAGGAGAACGTTAAAACTCTAAACAAGTTGCCATTTCAAATTCAGAATAAGTGGAGAGGAATAGTACAACAGTGTAGAGTCTCAAAAGGAAATGGTACTTACCCTACCTTCTCTGAATTTGCTTCATTTGTGAAAGAGTGTGCAGAGAGAGCGAACATTCCCGAACTTGAGGAGCTGTCCAAAACCAAAGAGTTTGTTAGGCCTAGAGGACCATTCAGACGCTCACCAAAAGGCGAGGAGGCCTTTTCCTTCGAAACTCATGTATTGGATCCAAGCAAGAACGTGACTGCCCAGGGTCAAGGTGAAAAGGAGAGACCCCCAACCTGTTCGCAAGGGAGGAGCGAGAAGAAAAAGACCGAAGTATGTCTGTTTTGCAAGGAAGAACATCAGCTAGACGAGTGTAAAAAGTTTGCAGAGAAGCCGCACAAGGAAAGGAAGGACTTCTTCTATAAGAAATTTCTTTGTCTTGGATGTGCCTCTAGCAGTCAACATCAAGTATCCTCCTGTAAGAACAGACTTAAATGTCGCACGTGTTCTGGAAATCACCCTACATGTCTCCATATTCAGAAAACTCCCAAGGAAAGTATTACGAACTGTACAAATGTTTGTACCATCCCAGAGCAAGAGGGCGGCTCGGATCATGCCATGATTGTACCTGTTTGGGTTAGACAAGTTAGCCAACCCAGTAAAGAAGTCTTACAATATGCAGTGCTAGATGACCAGTCCAATGTGAGTTTTGTGTCGCAAAGTTTGTGTGAAAAATTGGACTTGCAAGGCCCACCAACCGACTTGCTGCTGACAACAGTGCAAGAGAGAAATGTACATGTACCAAGCAACCGTATTTGTGGAGTTGAGGTGTTGGATTTTAGAAGGGAGCATGCTGTGAAGCTACCCATGATGTTCAAGCGAGATATCATCCCAGCCAGTCGGTCGCAGATTCCAAAAGCCAGTGTTGCCCGGAAATGGGAACATCTGTGTCCTATTGCTGACGAGCTCATGCCCTACAATCCAAGTGTGGAAATCTCCTTGCTGATTGGCAATAATTGCCCTAGTATCGTCAGACCCAGAGAAGTCCTAGTGGGAGGTGAAGACGACCCTTACGGCCAAAGATCTTTAATGGGGTGGGGTATAATCGGCAAGGTGTGCAAATCTACAGGTGAAGCCAACCATAAGGAAGGAGTGTGCAACAAGGTGATGGTCAAAGAAACCCATGAACACTTTGCCTTTACGACAAAGGTGAAAGAGATTATCAACCCACAGAAGATTATTAAGATTCTTGAGTCAGACTTTACAGAAAGTTCTGCAAATACCAAGCCCTGTTCAGCTGAAGACAGGAGATTCCTCAACATCCTTGAGAATGGTATTGTGAAGAGATCGGATGGGCACTACGAGATGCCTCTCCCTTTGAAGACAGACAAACCGTCTCTACCCTTCAACCGCGAACTAGCTGTCAAGAGATGGCACCAACTTTTAGCAAGGTTTAAGAGAAACCCCAAGTTTCTGGAAGATTATCGCTTATTCATGAAAGATGTGATTGCTTTGTGTGCAGAAGAGGTACCACCGGACCGCCATGGAGTTCAGGATGGAATGGTTAACTATGTACCACACACCGGTGTTTACCACCCAAAAAAACCAGACCAGATCAGGGTTGTTTTTGATTGTTCGGCCCAGTATGAAGGGGTGTCCCTGAACGATCACTTGTTACAAGGACCCGACCTCATGAACACTCTTCTGGGGATCCTGTGCAGATTCAGACAAGAAAATGTTGCGTTTATGACTGACATTAAGAGTATGTTTCATCAGTTTATGGTGTCAGAGGAACACAGAGATCTCCTGCGCTTTTTGTGGTGGAAGGATGGGAATCCTGCAAATGAAGTGACTGAGTATAGGATGAAGGTTCATCTTTTCGGTGCTGGTAGTTCACCTGGCTGCGCAAATTTTGGTCTGAAGAGAGCAGCAGATGATGGGAAGAAAGAGTTTGGTGAAGAAGCTGCTGAGTTTATACGACAGGACTTTTATGTGGATGATGGACTAAAATCAGTCCCTACCGTGGAGCGAGCTGTTACACTGATAAAAGCAAGTCAAGGCATTTGCGCCAAGGCCGGCCTGAGACTGCACAAAATTTCATCAAACAAAAGAGAAGTTCTTGAACAGATTCCGGCCGAAGATCGCGCCAAAGGATTAAAGGAGCTAGACTTGAAGGTTGATCCACTGCCCTTAGAACGTGCCTTAGGAGTAGTGTGGTGCATTGAGAATGACAGTTTTCAATTCCGCATCGAGCTGCGTGACCGTCCCCTAACGCGACGTGGCGTACTTTCCACAATCAGTTCAATCTACGATCCTAGTGGTTTCGTTGCCCCAGTTACCTTGAAAGGAAAACAAGTTTTGCAGCAAATGTGCCGAGACAAGCTTGATTGGGACAGCCCAATTCCAGAGAGTTTGTATACTCATTGGGAGAAATGGCGTCAGGATGTTCTGAATCTCGATCAGCTGCAAATTCAACGTTGTTTTAAGCCGGAGAACTTTGGGCAGGTCAAAGCCAGCGAGTTGCATCATTTCTCAGATGCTAGTGTAGAGGGTTATGGACAGTGCTCGTACCTTCGACTAATCAATGTGGAGGACAAGGCGTACTGTTCCCTTGTCATTGGGAAATCTAGAGTGGCCCCGTTAAAGCAAATCACTGTGCCGAGGCTAGAATTGGCTGCAGCTACTGTTTCAGCAAACGTGAGTGAATTTCTTCGTCGAGAATTGTCTTACACGGACATTAAGGAACATTTCTGGACAGACAGCAAAATCGTCCTTGGTTATGTTAACAACGAAGCTAAGAGGTTTCATGTGTATGTGGCAAATCGTGTGCAGCAGATTCGTGACGTCACTAACCCGAGTTCTTGGTTGTATGTCAGCACTGAACTTAATCCTGCTGACCATGCCTCGCGAGGCCTTACAGCGTCACAGTTATTACAAGGAACCAACTGGCTAACTGGACCCTTATTTCTTTGGAAGAGTGGAACTTTCCAGCCTGAGAAGATAGAAGAATTTCAAGTGACCGAAAGTGATCCTGAAGTAAGGAAAGCAGCCGTTTTCACATCTCGTGTAGAGAGCAGAGCTACTCAAGCCCCTGAACCGTTAACGTCAAGCCGTTTGCGCCACATGTCAAGCTGGCAGCATGTGCTGAAGGCAATAGCTTTGTGTCTACGACTGAAGAGCAAACTGGCAAGTAGAGAAGTGAAGTTGACGAGACAAACGGATGGTGAGAGCATCAGACCATTACCGAAGGTATCAGTCACACTTACAGAACTTCACGCAGCAGAGAGGGAAGTTCTTAAGGTTGTTCAACGTGAACATTTACATGACGAGATGCAAGTTTTAAAGGAACTTAAGGAAGTTGGAGAGCTTACTACTAGAAAGATCGCAAGAGAAAGAAATCTAGCCGTCAAGAAGTCTAGTTGCTTATATCGTTTGGATCCATTTCTCGATGAAAACGGTGTTATCCGCGTTGGTGGCCGCGTGAGACGAGCTAACCTTCCATTTGCAACGAAGCATCCTGTGATACTTCCTCGTAAAAGTCATATTACAGATTTGCTGATTCGATTCTGGCATGCCAAAGTGAACCACATGGGACGAGGTATCACCCAAAATGAGTTGCGCCAGAGAGGCTACTGGGTTGTTGGTGGATCGTCAGCAGTGTCAAATTGTATTTCCAAGTGTGTTACATGCAGAAAAATGCGCGGCCCCCTGCAAATTCAGAAGATGGCCGATTTGCCTGTGGATCGAGTTGAACCTTCGGCCCCCTTCTCGTATTGTGCTGTAGATTTCTTTGGACCTTTCCCGATCAAGGAAAAGAGGAGTGAAGTTAAACGTTACGGAGTTATTTTTACCTGTATGGCCAGCAGAGGTGTACACTTGGAGACAGCCAACTCGTTAAGTACCAGTTCCTTCATCAACGCACTTAGTCGCTTCCTCAACCGACGCGGTCCAGTCAGACAGCTCCGCTGTGATCAGGGTACAAACTTTGTAGGAGCGAGGAATGAGCTAAAAGCTGCCTTAGAAGAACTGGATCAGAACCGGGTGCAAGAGTACTTAGTGGAGAACGGATGTGATTGGATACCATTTCAGATGAATGTACCTCATGCCAGCCACATGGGTGGCACATGGGAAAGGTTAATCCGAACTGTTCGTAGTGCACTGGAGACGTTACTTCTGAGCGCTGGCACACAGTTGGACGACGAAGCGTTCAGAACCTTCATGACTGAAGCAGAGTGTATTGTTAATTCCAGACCCTTGTCTACAAACGACTTAAATGACCCAGAGGCACCAGAACCACTTACGCCCAGTCATTTACTTACCTTGAAAGCTAAAGTTGTACTTCCACCGCCTGGAAGGTTCCAGCGAGCAGATCTATATTCCCGCAAGTGGTGGCGCCGAGTACAATATCTCGCGAACGAATTTTGGCTTAGATGGCGCCGTGAGTTTCTTCATAGCCTGCAGGCTCGTAACAAGTGGATGTATCCAAAGCGAAATCTATCAGTTGGAGATGTAGTCGTATCCAAGGAAGACGAAGGACCACGTAACCAATGGCCACTCGCTAGAGTCGTAGAAGTCTACCCTAGCGAAGACGGATGTATCAGAAAAGTCAAAATTGTGAAAGCTGATGGAGAACTTGACAACCAAGGCAGACGTCGAAAGCCATCTACGTTCCTGGATAGACCAATCCACAAATTAGTCTTACTGGTACCCTCTGCAGATGAAGCGGATGTTGGTGATAGCAGCAGGGAGACCGAGGAATTCCCCAACGAGGAGCCAACTACTCAGTGAAGTCGCCCCGACAGGTGTAGAAGACACAAGTGACCGCCTTTATGAACATTTGTTTTGTTTAACTGTCTAGTATGGACATTAACTTAAGTAATTGTTAGGCAACAATTAGGGGAGCCATGTGACTGCAGCGCTGCGCAGTCAGCGGTATGTTGTAAAAGCTTAGCAGCCGCACCAGATTTTAGTAAGCGGCCGCCATGTTAGCCCTTTCTCGTGTTGTTCAAGTTTTTGGATAGTTATCGCCATCCATCGGACATTATACGGCCTAAACGGTAAGAACTGTTAAAAGAACATTTTACGGAAAATCCCAAGAGAGTATTTCACACGACATTTTGAAGTTTAGTACTTACGAATCACGTATTTAGCCTATCATGTATTTGTCATGTCAGATTGTTATCTCGGGACTCAGGATCCAAGAACTAAGGAGTAAAAAGAATGTGTTGTACCGAGGACCTGTGAATAAACTACGTTTGGGACGTTCGTGTTGATTGTTAGCAACTCCTCTTGTTGTATGTACTACGGGAGGCCAGCCACAATGTGAGTCCCAAGCCTGTGCCAGACTTTTGGTCAGTGCGCACGAGGAAAAAAGCGAGCAAGCAGTAAAATATATAGCGAATGAGCGAAAAAAGGTAGGAAGAAAGAAGGAGGCAGCCTTTAACCATCTTTTCAAATACTCAAATACGCCCACTTCTTCAAAAACCGTTTCTCGTGACAAAATTTCAAATGTCAAAACGTCGAAAGGTGCGGTGTAGGAGGGTTTCACATGCTCGACATGTTTGTTAGAATCTGGGAGCAGGACAGCAAATGATTGGCGTACGTGTTGAAGTAAACAGGCAAAATTGACCAATCATAGGGTGTACCAGGTATGGTATACCCTATGAGCTATTGAAACAATGCTTATAGGCTCCACTACTCTTGCTTTCAGGCAACTTTCCTCAGTATCTTGGAACCTGGAACAGGTCATTGAGTGTCATAATGTCAAATCATTATTGTACGTCCATGCGTCAGGGGCAACCAACGAGGATATAGTTTAAAACCACTTAACATAGCATTGTTGAATGATTTTAGTATTCAAACGGTAGATATAGGCATATTTTTATCCCGTAAAAACTTTTCATCTGTTCGGATTTCCTAGCTGAAAGTCTAGTGATCCGAAAATTATAGGGATAAAAACCTACCTTCTCGAAAATTTCAGCCAGGAAAAGGCTCCGGCAAATTCTAGGTGGCCTTTTTTAGGGTCAAAATCCGTTAAAAATGGGTAATTTTACCATTTTGTAGATGTTCAAAAATCCTAGGAGAGGCAGGCAAGCAAGAAATTTTACAACAAATGCTCCGAAAATTCTAGATCTCAAATCGTCTTCCGAACAGATATTTTCCCGAAAATTGCCGTTGGGTGCCCCTGATGCGTTTAGGACATGCCTTTGTTTGTGGCTTGTGTTGGTCAACATTGCCCTTGACCATCAACAACAAATTGCTGATATTTCAAGGTTGCGAAAATTTAATACTAGTCTCCCACGCAGCCATTTTTGTGGGGAGAAGCGTTGCGTGATGAGACAAAAGGAGACTATAATGAAACAAGGTGTCTTACGCATTCATCGTAACAACTTCGAATATACTAACTTCATTATGATATGACTTGATGTCACGGTCACCGCCAAATGTTTACCTTTGCAATGAACAATAATTGGATGAGGTTTTTGTGATATTCACAATAATGAAGGTCGAGGTAAGTGTCGTCAGCTAAGCCGAAGGCTGAGGCTGATAACAACCGAGCCCTTGATTATTGCGGATATCACAAAAACTGATATAATATTGTGTTATTATACGTTGTTTTGAAATAACGGCACAAACCCACACCGTTACATGGACAAAGTCTTACATTGCTCTTGGAAATCATGTGTTACGCGCCAAACCTAAATATAAGTCAGTTATCTGCTAGCAGATAACTAACTAATCTGTTGGCTGCGCTGCTTTCCTAATAAACTGTAGGCTCTTAACCAGTGAGAAGAAAGATGATCAGTACAATGCATAATAATGCCAATTAACAGTATAACACGATTCCTGAACTTATAAATCTAAGAAAGTTCCATACTTACGGCAATTAGTATTACTACAAAACTGATCTTCCTTTTTATGCCCTGCGCATGGTCTGCCTCCAAATGCTGGAGCGGGATTGGTGCAGCTTCTAGTCCTGATTGTGACCTGATTACAGGAGCACTGACTCCATGAACTCCATTGAGACAAACCTCCATCCACGGGCGTTGGTGCTGAAGGTGGCGACAGAAATCTATCAGTACTACATTATAAGTTTCTGGGAAACTGCCCACATATCCCTCCCTTAAGCCAACATTCTGCCCTAAGTGAGAAGTAAGTGTTAATGTTGGTTTAGGGGAAGGGTAGGTGGGCAGTTTCACAGACACCTATAATGATTCATACATAAGGGTCTTAATAGGGTTAACCGTCAGCTGTCGAAAAAAGTATTGTATTTTTACCGTCAACCGTCAAAAAGGTTACAAGTGTTTCAAATATCACTATTTCAGCTGATCTTCCAGGACTTCTGGCCCCTGAAGAGTCTCTAAATTGAAAAAAAAATAGTTCCCATGTTCGCAAAGACACTCTCTCTAGACATTGCAAGACCTTACAACCTGCTTATATCTGAAAATATTTCAAAACGCTTAATTGAAAAGCCAAGACAACATTCAAAACATAACAGTTAAAATAAATTAAAACAGAAGTTATTATGTTTCTTCAACTCATGGTCGGGACTAATTTTTACTTAGTAAATGGCCAACCGTCAAAAGCTCTAAAACTTAACCATCAGCTGTCAAAATTTGAAAACGTTAACCGTTAACCGTCAAAGCTACCACCCTATTTGAACCCTCATATATCATTCAAGATGTTACTCCTAAGTTCTAAGCGTGTTGTAAACGCTAATCAACCCAAAAAGTCGATGATTTCCCAAGAGTTTTGGCCTAGAAGTGCTCATCTTTGCTACACATTTTAACCTGGCTTCCCCGTTTGGAAAATGTTGCCTTCTTCACCAGGAACTGAAAGCTATCTACTGAAAAAATAATAGCTATTTATTCAACTAAGATTGAGAGTTGACCGAATGATAGTTAAAACTGTCCAAACCGGTTTAGCGAGCAAGGGTGATCACTGGTCAGATGTATTTATACCAAAGCTAAACAGGGGCAGTTTCTAAAAACTAAAAGCGCAGTCTCAATAGAGGGCACTTTTACTTCTAATTTTCCTCGGGATGTGGGGTAGGAAAAGGGCGTGGGGGCCCTGTGAGAATATGGGGGTTGGAGTGGTACGTGAGGTGGGAGAGGTATGGGCGGAAGGAGGGAGTTCTAAAGGGGTGGGAAACGGGAGAAAGTTACGCAACGATGCTTAATGTTTCGTAATCGAACAAAGGCTATAGGGCGAGAGCCAAGAAAAAATAAAGGGCGGGGCCCGGAAATGCAAGGTACGAGATACTGGCGGTTTCGAACTCTCCCCACCACCCCCCTTGCAACTGTTCTCCCTTTTATAATTGTTTACCTTTCCCGCAGCTTAGAACGTCCACACGCATACACAGATTATTTTCGCTTTGGGTCAGTGGTTCCTCTGGATTAAAAACCACCCACCGGGCTGGCGCAGGCATGGTTAGGTTACTACTAACTACAGTGTCACCATTAAAATTAGCACCAAAAAACTCCTTGAAAGAAAAAGAAAAATGAGAGAGAGTTAGTACAGTATGTATTCACTTGATATAATCAGGCAAAATAAGCTATAATAGGCCAAATAATTCGGAAACCGCGTTATTTCAGCCTGACTTCATATATGCCCAAATAATTAGAACTTAAAGAAGCAAGGCAAGCAAGATCAACGTGTTTTTCTTACCTTCCGGCCATCTTCCGCTTCAAGAACTTCAGTGAAGGTTATATTGTCGGTACTGACAAACAGCAAATACTCGGACACCGACCTCCTTGTTCCGGGCATTCCTTGCACGGACACTTGGTCTACAATCAGGTTCTTTAAACCTTTTTATTGTAAAGAGAAAAATATTGAAAATCAACGGCAGAATGGAAATAAGGCCACATTTATATGCAGATTGTGAACTTGTCGAGGGTGAAAGAGCCATTCCTCTGCCCGTGCTCTGATGGGTGATATGGCTGTGCACATGCGTGAGGTACTGGCCAGGCAGTGGGTTGGTGTATGTGTGCCCCTTGGTGTATGTGTGCCCCTTGCTTTAAGTTTGTCTTGCCTTGAATTGAGCGAGCCAACTTTTGCTACATTTCCTTACAAAATGATCGTTAACTACTTAGGCGTTGATAACAATAAATAAACTGTAACCAAATGATAACAAGAGAAAATAAATTTGTTAAAAATAAAGCATCTAATAAGATTTCTCATAACGTGATAAATTCAACAATAAATTGTTTACCTAAATCAACCATCAAACGTTGGCCTCTGCTTATAACACCGGCACACCAAAATTGGTCGCTGTGAAGCACAGGATACCCAAGGGGAAACAAACTGGTTGAAGCATAAAATTTCACATTTGGATTGTTCTTGATGAGTGAAACACAGGCTGAAAGTTAAAGCGGACAAAATAAGTTTCTATAACAAGCTAGTTTCTTAACAACAGGCACATATATTATGGAGCATTTAAAAAATACATGAAAATGCTATAAACTAATCAGAGCACAAAAGAGAAAAGGGCGGGGGAAAAGGGTGAGCTTTGGTTTCAAGCCTTGTTGCATTGGTCAAGGAAATAACTTCAATTCGTTTAGCCAATCAAAAGTCAGCAACTGTTAAAGTGCATTTGACACTGCACTAATTTTAGAAAGCTACTTGATAAGAACTTAATTATTATTCAATTAGGCCCAATTTCGATCAGGGAAAAATATGATATGTTGCAAAAACTGGTTAGGGTAGAATTATCACGATGCTAAAAGGATTGCACCGTCCGTAACATCACTATGCGCACCAAGTTTCTTCGAATCTGTCTTGCGAGTTGTTATAATCTTGAAAATTTCTGTTTACGTCCTCCTCGTCGACAACAAAGATGCCAGGATGTTAAGCTGGTACCACGTTTTAAGAAGTAAAGTACAGAAACAACAACAAAACAAATGACAAACTACAGACGTTTCTATTTTGGGATGTAATAGCTGCTGATTGCCTAATGAATAAACAAAAAAGGTTGGTCATATGATGACTGCCGCTTAAACGCTAGCCAAGCGTGTGTCCGCTAAGTTTAGAAAGTCGATAATGACGTGAGCTTATAAATTAGTATTTTACGATCTTTTGATATGTTTTACTTCAACAAAATTTTAGTCTATGATTATAGTGGAATGTAAATTGATCATATGTTAATAAAGGTTCATCTTATTTTTAAAATAGGTTGGTTGTTATTATTATTGTTATTATTATTATTATTATTATTATTATTATTATTATTATTATTGCTTTCGCTTTTACGCCACACAGCACTGATAGAAGTGCAACTCTGTAGTATCAGACCCTCAACGAATGACACGTGACTTGAGTCATTCCATATCAATGACTTTCAGAGCACGTTTTTGGACAAGGCAAAATATAGTATATTAACTGCAGTTCCTGTCATTATCCTTTCTATTTTCGTAATTTTTCAAACCTAAATGAATTTTAATACTTAAAGTTTTTAAACTGTGTAATACCTGCTGTTCAAGGCAGCAAGGTTTTTATTATATTGTCCAATGTTTTAAGGTGGTAATGATGACAAATTAAGACCCATCATGGCGACAGCTTCACTCATTACATATGTAGAGAGCAAAGTGAATCAAGGGGGTGAATCAAGCAAAAATCTAACACTTCCTCTTCTTGAAATTCATGCGTTGCGGTTGCTATATTATAAAAAAAGGGTAGAAGCTGCGGAAATTGTTTCATCCTTGGGAATTTGATTGACGAGTGGTATTTGCAAGAGTTGGACCAATATTCTATGCTTAGTATTGATTGCTAATTACCGCAATAAAATAGTTAATTTCACCTCATTCTGGCATTTAAAGAAAAACGAAAAGATGTATTAATGATTTCAAAAATCCCAAATCCCCTTTTCTTAAGAATTTACTTTACTTTACTCTGAGTTTTAATGTATTTGCAAGAGATATTTGTCTCATTCGGTATCAGCAATATAACTCTAAGTGGTCATATCCAAAATGTGGCGACAATGGCATGTCGTTCACCACAAGATTGATTTTATGAACTTTATTTCATGCATAAAAGAGTGAATTTTTAAAAGAATAATTAAACATACTTGAATAAACGTTTCCTTAATTGCTTTATAAAATACAGTCATTTTGCATCAAGTATACAAAATATAACGTACTACAACGTACACTATAGACTCTTAAGTATGACTGAATACTTGTCAAAATATTTTTTCTTTGCTATGCAACGATCGCTTACTATAGACTAAAATATGTTTAAAGTATGTTTAGATACTGAATGTAGATAGTAATCGCTGGATTCAATACGCTGAAGTGCTGAATTTTGAACCTCTGGTGTTTTGAATATAATTATAGTTACAATGTTTAGTCTACCAACTTATTGTTGGGATACAAACAGAGAAAAGAGCTCGCTATTGTGAGATAAAAGGGGGAATAAAATTCGAAAGATATATAAACTTAATCTTGATTTTAATCTTGTTATTAAACGCGGATCAATGATCAAATTTGCAGTGAAAAATAAGCTAAGCTTTCTTTTAAACAATATTCAGTGGAAAGAATATATTAAATAACTGAAATGTTTCTTTATAGATATGTAGTGGCGTCAAGCCAGTCATTGAATAGAAAGCTCATAAGAATTTCGCCGCAATGAGAGATTTTCTTTTGTTTAATAAAGTTATTCATTCCTTTTTGAGCTAAAGCGCGCAAAAACAACAATTTTCAATATCGGTTAGTTCTTAAACACGGATTAAGGCAATGAGCCCACATAAACTCCTTTTGCTTGTAGCAGCGTAAACAACTAAAGTAACAGTAAAGTATTTTAAGAAAGAGCTTCGCAAAGAACTTTACTTGGCTTCTTGTAAAAGAGGAAGTTGAAAATTTCCAAACAAAAAGAGAATTAACCTTACCTGCGTCCGTGTAGGAAATAATTGATGTTGATAGAAAACTTGAAATTACTAAAGCCAGCTGCCACACATTAAAAGAGTAAGTCATCTTTTGTTAGTGAAGTTTCTTCTTCGTTTGGACAAATTTGCTTGCGTGTTTTGATTCACGGTCAGCTTTGTTCTGATGTTGGTTGACTCTGTTGTACCTTACATCTCTTCTGATGTTGCGCAAACACCACTTCCAATTTCAAGGGCGGGCATTCCCTGACGTCACACCAATCACGTAGAGCTATTACACCCAATCCTAAGAAGTCAGAAACTACTTTAAGCAATACGACCTAAGAACATCCCTAGAATTTTGCTGGCACTTTCTCTGGGCTTACCCAAAGCTTTAACATATAAACATTTTGTAAGTGTCCATCAGTCTAATGCAAGCGGTGTTCTCAACCTTAACCTTCTTGATTTTCAACACATTACATCTCTTCCTGTTCTTTGGTTAACAAAAATGTCCGAGACAAATTCGGCAAATGAATCGAGTACTATCCTAATTAATAGCACAATTTAGTTTGGACCATTTAGGCTGACATTCAGCGCAGGAAATTAAAAAAAACCTTATTTAATTCCCCAGTCGGCCGCTTCTTCCTTGAAGAAGCTATATCGTACATGAAACCGCATTTACTCCCACTAAGCAGAAATTTTATTGACCAAATTATTGGTTCCTGGTCTTACTAATTACTCAAACGAAATTGACTCGTCACCATGCATAGGCTAGCTAACTGTCTGTGCATCGAACATTTTGTTTGGTAAGGCCCTTGTTTAGTTCATTTAGCCTCGTTAATAAACAAAGCAACTATGGACCTCCTTTGTGTGAACATTACTGTTGTAAACTAAACGCTTGTACAGTCACGTAAGTTGTTTTAAACTGTAAACCCTCACAGAATGTGAACACGAACAGTTTTGGGAGAAAGGATCTTCGTCAGGCCGTTCTGCACATAACAATTCCTTTGAGCTTAAAAAGCTGCTGCAATAGCAACTGTAGCTAAGTTTTCCGGCGTTTACTGTAATATTCATTGATTCAAGAACAAAAGAAATTCATCGCGTGAACTTTGGAAAACTGCGTTCAATATCTGTAACAAGCATGAGTTTCGTGGGAAGAAGAAAGCACTATTAAATTGCAATGCAGATTTTTCCATAAAAATCATTCCCTACAAGTTCACCTATGTTCATGAATTGAGAAATTGGTTTGAACGTTCTTATTGTCAATGTTTTCTGAACCTTTTATTCCTGTAATTTGCGTCATGATGTTTTGATCTACATTTGAAGAATCCGTGGGAATTTTTGCAAAGACCGCAAAATTAACATCAATCAATCAATTTTTTGAGTACTTGAAGAGTCCGCAGCTTCGATTACAGCAAATAGTGAATAAAAATCGAATACAAAACGTAATATTTCAGTATAAACAATTGATTAGTGCAGTAAATCTATACATAACTAATAATAGTGACAATAAATTTGCTGTTTAGCAGTTTTCTTTTTTCAATTTATTTTGCTAGAGATTGAGCGCAATCGCAGTTAACGTAGTTTGACGCTCTTGTCAACGACTGTTTTATTGGTCACTTTTAACAGTCCATTTGTGCATTAATGAGATACAGACAGGAGATGTTCACAGTAATCAGTGATTAGTAAAGTCACAATACAGTAATTACTGGGTATTCTCTCAAGACATTCATGTCACCTGTATGTTGAGTCTAAGACCTTTAATTGAAGACTCTTCAAGACTCCTAGATAGTAAGGTACTGTAGAGGAATAGTCTGCATTGAGACGTCTCTTATTTTCTAAGGCTATCGAGACCGGAATGTATCGACCGTCTTGTAACTCGTCCTTACCAGTTATTGAATCCGCTACTAAGTGCGCGGGGGAGGTTGAAACCAAAAAAATGTATGTTAGGTGAGCGAGCTTCCGAACATTATTTTAAGAAAAGAGTCTTTCTCATGGGAATGAGACCGGTATTCAAAAAAAGTTGAACAAAGGCTAAGAAAGGCGCACTCTAACTTTGCCTGTCTCAATTAAACGAATGAAGAAGTTTTATCCAAGGGGCAGGTTAAAATTAAATGGGCTATTCGACACTATTTGCTATCTTTTTGAAAAGCTAAATGGTTTTTTTTTTTCCAATTTCAGTTTTGCTAATTAAGACTAATATAAATTTTTGAAACTGTTGATTGTTTTCTGTTTCAAAGGATGGCAAGGAATTGGACATGGATTCAGCAAATTTGAAAAAATCGGGCCTGCAAAAACCACTAGAAAAATTATAATTATTATTGTTAGTCATCCCTGATGTAAATTGGTTTGATATCTTATTTATAACACCAAGAGAGCATTTTGTATGTGGGTAATTAAAGGCACTAAGCTAAGACTTAATGATCAGGACTACAGAATTGAACTAAAACAGCAACATCCTTATGACAATAGGCCCTTTATTTTGGACTCCGTCTTACAGACAGTGTCGCGAGAGAGAAGATGTTGGAACGTCTCCATTCTAGAGTTCTGTACACCAGTATCTTCCAATTCCCTCACTGTCATTCGGCGGGAGACGAACAAAATCAGAACCATGCTTGCTTAATCACGAAAACTGTATTTGATATGTTTAGTTTATAACTATGTCTCTGTTATGACTTTCCATACCTCATGGATAACGTCTCAACTCATAATGCTCTTAAAATAAATACTATATTCTTGCTGTGCAACGAGTAAAAACTTTTTTGCAGTATTTAGCAAGAGTTAAAGGACAGGATCGTTTTAATGACAAACGACTGCAGAGATGTATTTATTTCAAAGCACTGGGCAATGGTATTTTCTACAATCACACTTAAATTAAAGCAAATACAAATTTGAAGGTCTTTTACCACGACTATAGAATAATCTCATTCTCCCAGCATTAACGCACCCTATTTCCCAAAGGTTCAGTATATCAAGACTTAAGTTCTACTTTTTAATTAAACGGCAACACTTCTCTTCCACGTCATTTCTGGCTACTATCCAAAGTTTTCTCATTGTCAATTCTGGTTACCTTTTTTCGAGTTACGTAACTTTTGAAAAAGATGTTTCGGGAAACCTGTAGATGGCGGTAAACTGCAAAGATCACACCCTTTGGTTCGGCACGGTGTGTTCTTCAAATAGTGGTATTGTGCTATGATGTTTGAGAATACGCTCTGAGCTGATTAAGGAGTTAATTGTGAACCTCCCCCTTCAATTCCATCCCCCGAAGGGTCGTCAGCACCAGACGGGCTATATCTCAGTTATTTTGGGAAATAAAAAACGTTTGCAGACGTAATAGTTTGGCCTAATAAAAAACCGCAAAATTTAAAATGACTGTAAACCGCGGCGGGCTATAGGCAAGAGTGACCTTTGCAAGCGGTGTTTGTTGGATAAATGTCGGTACATTAATAAAAAAACAAAAATGAAAACTTCGCTATATTTTTACTTGATATCGGGCCCATGATTAAATGAAAATATTTTGGTATTGTTGGTATTGGTAAACAACAAGCAACTGGATGGTGCCGTGGAAAGTGTCAAAGAATGGGTGGAAATCTACCCTCAATTAAGAAATCAATCCTCTTTGGGTTATTCCGGACAATATTCCGCCTACAGCATATAATCCCATAGTCAAGGCCTTACTTCTACATCTGGTATTATTGCTAGACGTATATTGTATCAAGTTTTGTTATATATAGGTCTTACTTCTTCACAGTACTTTGGGTTAAGGGCTTCTAATAAAGTAACTAAGATCAATTTAATTGGCAGTGTAACCATATAATGAGCTAGAGAGAGATTTCGCCAATTACCTTAGTTAAATGAGGACGGTGAAATACTTCTATAGGAAATTTCGACAAAGATGCTTATGGTAGGACTAGTGCCATGCAGCCCGTTCCCCAGATCTCCGGCCTGTCGAAGCACACCTCTTCTTTAAAACAGTTCACACATGAATTCATCGTTTCTCAGAAAATATTGAAATTTGTGAGCGTAAAGTCCCACAATATCTTCTCATTCTTTAACACTGTAAACCTGTAAACCTGTAAACCTTTTTCATTAACTATGTTGGCTTGTCATCATGGCCAAATCAACTGGAATCGAGTGACTTGGCTTTTATAAGTAGAAGCCAATTTCTAACGTCCGCCTGTAAACCGTCGGTTTAATCTGAATCCTGCGGTTTGACTGAGAAAGTCAGATGTAAGTTCTGGTTAATGACTGGTTTGATCTCAGTTTTTAGTTTCGGTATTCTATTTCTCGGCTAGAATGGCAGTGTCAACGTCTTTCTATCCACCATGAGCTGTAAGCCACCACATTTTCATGTAAGTGCATGTGATGGATTACTACTAGTCAGTCTTAACTCAGTTCAGTTGTGAAGTTGCATTGAGTCGATTGTCCGGCCAGTGTTCTCAGAAAATTATTTTAAAGAAGTATGTAATTTGACGTTTAACTTTACTACGTCGACAGCACAGGTATGCTAACCCAATACATTTCTTCTAACTAGGCATATTGTCACTGGGTAATTTAAAGTCGTTCAGAGAAAATTATACACTTCCTGAGTGAGAGAGTAAGAGAGTAAGAGAGTCAGTATACAAAGAAAACTTCTCACTCCTTTTTAATTCGCCATACCTTTACAAGTTGGTGTAGAAGCAAAGCACAATATGTTTTCTCTACCGATGTACCTGAAACCCCAACCTTAAAAATTGAAGCGCCCAATTCGTAAATAAACAGGCAGTAGCGCCAACCTACAGTCAAAACGTCATGCAGTCTATAATTCTGTGGAGTTTGTTTCAACACGTCAGACAGATGTAGCATGTATAAGTAAACCCTTTTAGTGACCTAAAATCCTTTATTACATTTAAGGTTTCTAAAGAGTTGGTTTCAGCTACCATAAACGATGGTGATGAAAAATTATAATAACATATTTGGAAATCAGATATAAGATAAAAAACGTAGGGGTGATTGTGAAAAAAATGGCTTAACAAAAACGATTTGGAGAAATGAAAAACGCCCGACTCTCTTACTGTTCTGTTCATTTTAAACTAACCCATCACTTAATTCCAGGACTATAAATTCTTTCGGAGTATTACGTTCGAGCGAAAGTTTCGATTAAAAAAACCCCGAGTTTAAAACAGTGAACAGATAAACTCTTTCTTATATACGGTCAATACATAAAACGTCATTTGTTCGTCAATATTCATTGTTTTCAATTTTTTTAAACCCCGAAAAAGAAGACAAAAAAAAAAAAAAAACCAGATCAGATGAAAGATCATACGTAGGACTATATTTTGACCTGCAGGAAACAAACTAAGTAAGATTTTTCTTAATCATCTGAACTACATCGGTGCACCTACAAAAAAAATGTACACATGTACACAATCTCGTTGTCATTATTTCCTGTTGCTTGCTGAATTTCGATAAAAGGTTAAGTTAAACAGAAGTATCTATACCTGCCCCGACGAAGATTTATTCCTGCTGAAACACTCCTTACTGTAACTTAATCCTTACAGTGAATAAGTAGTAACCTCAACCTTCCACTTCAACTTTATTCATTCAATCACACATACAATTTACAATTTCATGATAGCTTCCATCCGCGTATAGAAGAGCCAAATCGAGGCGGGGGAACAGACACACAAATTAAAAGAAAGGAAAGGAGGAAAAGAAATATTTTCATAAAATAAGAATTATAGCACAATGATAATTACATGGAGAATATAAGATTTCAAAGAGCTTATTTCTTATCTTTTTCCGAAAGGTAGATTTTGGTAGGTTTCTCATATCTGAGGGTAAAGAATTCCAGATTTTTTGCTTCAACTCTTAGAAAAGGACTCATATATGACTGGCATTCACGACAAATATCATCGTACTGCGCTTCTATTTTAAGCTGGAAAAGCTAAATATGGCAGTAATACCCGCAGCCTACTTAAATTTATCCTTCTTTTCTCTACTGACAATGTTTAGGAGAAACAGAGAAAATAAGTACTCGATGTGATCTGAAAGTCATAATAAAAGATTGAGTTTTGATTTTTAAAAATGGTCGGTCATTCGAGAAATGATATATCAAACAATGAATATCACAGCTCAGTATCTGGAACGAAGGCTATATTCAAGAACCCCTACGAGCAGAGGTCTCTTTCTAGCATGGCTTTTAGCGTTTGGTAAGTCGCTTGGGCGGCTGTTAGTCGCGTAGTAAATAATCGCGATTGACAAGCCACACGAACCACTGAACAAATGCCATGAAAAGTTATGGAAGAAAGAAACCTCTACTGGCAGGGCTCAACGTCGGTTTGATTTAGAAAGTGCGTTTCTACTGATATTCAAATGCAAAGAGTCCCAGTTAAATCTTTATCTAAATCAGTAATCAAGAGTAATCCCATGCAAGTCTGACGCGGTTGTACTCAGCCTCGCTGTCATAAATCTAATAAAGCACCCTTTCTTGTGTTTAATTTACTAGGCTACTAGGCCAGTTATACCAATAAGACGTCCTACGTAGTCAGTCCAAATTTAAAAGCCAACAAAAGAAAAACACTTTGATGATACCATTGAAAAGAAATATATTCATGTTGTTAATCGTTCTTTTTCCTCTTTCTTTTCTTTCCTCTTTTTTTTTTTTTTTTCAGACGATAGGGGCATTGCTTCCGATCGAAAGCTGACGAAACCCGGTCAGAGCGGATGTGACAAAGGGAATTTTTGTATAGCGATGCTGAATTTACTATTTACAACAACAACAACAACAACAAAAACATTTTTGATGGTCATATGATTTCAAAAACGAGATATTTTATTTCTCTGATTTTGACGTAAGGCAAACTACATAAGGGATGCCTGTCAACAATTAAGTTCAATTTTCCATCTAATCACCGATAGCTATATATTTAAAGTGACAAAAAAGGAGTACCAAAAATATGGATTGCTCGTTGCTTTCTAGAATAACCACACGACTGTTTGTGACCCTAAATAAATTATCATTCTACTCACGAACAGTATTAGGTAAACATACATTGCATATAATTCGAAAAAGAACTAAGCTTTTTCAAACAAATTACTGATTAAAAAAGATCAAATGAATAAAGTAATGCGATTGTTTTGTCTAGAAAAGAAAACAGTAAACGTTAGTTGTCACTTCCAAACCCAAAAGTTATTAACTTCCGCAATCTTCGTTTCTTTACTAAGTATTGAATAAGGTAAAATGTCTTTAGCATGCTTTGGTGAATTACATTGCTTCTTTGTATTCTATTTAGAGACGTAACAACAGCGACTGATGAATTTCATATCCAAACGTATTGTTATTAATAAGTCAATCACTCTATATTGTGTTTTCATAAAACAATAGCTTTACTTATAAAACAAGGAAAGGTTTGCGTTGAATTTTGCCCCCCCCCCCCCCCCAAAAAAAAAAAAAAAAAAAAAAATGGAGAGATCCTTTATGGACACCTAAATGAAAATGAAAGCCATATTCAGAAGTCTCAACATCGGCTTATGCATGTTGCATGCTTATGCATATGGCGAGTCCCATGAGCAAATTCCTTTAATTTATAACAGGTGACGTTTTTCATTGACGCTGTAGTACGCAGTTTGGCTTTTGTCTCAATCAACCAATGAAACACCCCTTCCAGTGCTGGGTTGGACGACGCCCGATGGAGACATAATGTACCGTGGATATATGACGCCTGATGGAGACACAATGTACCGCGGATAAAAGTATTTATTATATCCATTTTGAAATCACTGGTGATCCCTGGAATCTGATTGGATCTCACACTATTTTCTCCTCTAAATCACATCTTTTATAAATCGCGTCATTCATGTTCCAAATCGCATCATTTCTGTCTATAAATCACACCATTTTTACTCTATATCGCACCATTTCTGTTTCAAATACAAAATGAGATGTAATCCTTTTTTGATTTCATAACGATGTAAAAGATGTAAAAAGCTTTTTTGCTTCCGCTTTTCAACGAACCGGTTGAAATATTGGTCGAATATTGGTTCTGACTGAATATGGCTGTAATAAAGTGGTAACTTAACTTCGTGTCATGCAATTTTGATCTCAAATCAGACTTGTGATTTCAAGTAGAACTCGCACTACTCGCTCGTCCGATTTTGAAATCACGCGTATGATTTCAGACCAAATGCATTCCACTGACCTCTCCACTTAGTTCAATTACCATTATAGATCTGACAATAGGAGGCCTTTTGTATGGGCTATTTGAAGGAAATATCTCCATGCAATCGAAATTTCGTAAGGCCGATATTCAGTCTTTCAAAAAATGAAATTTAGTGTTATTTTCTTCTCCAATTTCGACTTCAAGAAGATGAAGATAAGGAGTCAATCTCTTAAGGTATCTTTGAGTGCCTCAAATTACAATCAATTTCTTAATGAAATCTGAACTATGTTTAGAGTGATAAAAATAGAATGCTTAAAACACAGAGCGGCGACATATTGTTTTCTAGAATGGCCACAACTCTGGATTTTGACCCCAAACAAATCATTCCGCTCACGAACTGTATACTGGAGTGAAACACAGTACAATTTGTAAGGAATTTAACTTTTCACTTAACAAGTGAAGTCATATAATGAATTGAACAATGTTCTTGTGTTTACTTTAAAACGTCATTCCGTAGCAAAACGCAAAAAAGGTAAAAAATGGCGGAAAATGTTTGTCGTCGTTTTCGAAACCAAAAGTTATTAACTTCCGCAAAACTGATTAATATTCTTTGTATTGTTTAAGGCGAATTATCCTTATTACGTCCTGAAGTATAATATTGCGCTCTTGCAGTTCTACTTCCAGGTGTAATATGAATTTATATCAAGAAGAAAAAAATAGTGAAAATTATTTGCTATTATTGCGCATCTTTTCATCATTTCAAGACTGAATAACTGAGGGACGGCTGGCTACCTTTATCATCTGTTTTGATCTTTGTACCATTGTTTGCTTGCGCAATTTTGATCGTGACAAATTAGCATGAGTTTGTGTTTACTACGTGGACAGTCATAATACAGTTCCTCGCACGCAATATTAACATAAATTTAAAGGAAAACAAGGGATCAATGCCAGACTACCATGCCCACCCGACTAACAGTGTTGTATGGTGAGAATTAAGAGTTTCTGCCAATCTATTTGAGTTGTAATTTATCTCTGGATTTATAGATCAATAACCGATCTTTATTAGCGCTTGAATTGACAATGAAAGCTACAGGCGAATGACCCGTGTAACCCTCCCTTGTAGACTGACTGCTAATGGATTCATTAATTTAGAAATCATTGTTCAAAAATATTTACCTATTCTGAGTAGATGAGTTCAACAGTTCAAGCATTCTCAATACACTCTTTTCATTTTATAAGAATATGTTTTACAAGAATATTGAGGCTGAAATTTGCGAAATTTCAAGAATATCTTAAGAATAAATCCAAGGCTGAGATTTTGAAAAGACCTTGCGACTTTTAAAGACTATCAGTGTTGCTTGTTTGGACTTCAAGTCACTTGTTTAGTAGTTTTTGAAGGCTGAAGTGTTCTATTTCAGCCTTTGTTTTCCATGCTGGAAAGGTTGTTATCGTATAGTAGATAAGCTACATCACTTTTTTTTTCTTAGATTGTGGTTTTTCGGAAAAGGGAATGACTTAAAAAGATACAAAGAATCAAAGACACGCGATACATTCTTTAGAGCCTTTGCTTTTACTTTAAGTTGCTGCAATTCACATGTTTAACTAATAACTTATTTTTCGTTCTTCTATAGAAATCATTACCCAAATAAAAGCATTTCACAACTAAGTTAAACTATTTACACCTTAGAATGCCATTAAATACGCCATACATAGTATGACTTGCATCATTTTCTCATACGAAAAAACAAAATACAGTTGGGCTAGCGAAAATATACAATATAATATATTACAAAACATCTAGGAAAAAATATATATTATCATCTAAAGATCAAAAAAGAAAGCACTCCTTTATGGCCGTCGGTAACTTATCTTGGATGACCCCTGAAAGAAAAACAAAAAAGCTAAAGGCAAAAAGATTTAACACATATCCACATCATTGTAGGTTTATTAAAGGCTTCTTCAAACGTCTGGTTATTTGATAAATTGATTAATTAATTATCATAATCAATTACATAATTGGTTTGAGGAGAGAAAAAGTCCTCTAAAGAAAGGTAAGGCAAAGGGATTCAATAGAAAGATTTATTTATATCAAGATTAGGGTAGGTTCTTTATATGCTAAATCACACGTCTGGTTATTCAATAAATTAATAAATTAATCAATTAATTAATTTATACTACTACATGAGAAATTTCTGCAATTTGATTGGCTCAGAGCAGTGGTATTTCAGCTTAATTGAAATACCTACATGTGAAAATTACAAACCGTTTGTGGGTAGTAGTATAAACAAATAATAGCATGATTTGTTGGTAATATTTTGCATATTAAATACCACGAGTGATATTTCAAAATTGTCTCAAATTTATATAACAATTTCGAAATATCACTCGTGGTGTTTATGCCAAATATCACTACTAATCATGCTATTACCTATACTAATTTGTTGAGGGAGAGGAGGGACGAAAGCACAAGTCAAAAGTTCTCTAAAGAAAAGTAAGGCAAAGAGAGTCAATAGAAAGATTTATTTATATCTGTTCAAGATTACGGTAGGTTTATTTGCTAATTAAATCACACGTCTGGTTATTTAATAAATTGATTATTTTATAATTATAATTATTATTCATTCAAAATATTTTCCCGATTCTGATTGGCTAAAAGTACACGTTTAATTCACCATAACCAGTTACTGATGACCAAATTTGGAAGAATTTTGTGTTTAACGAGGAAATGACGTCGAAAATGCAGCGTTTTCACTGGTTAAGGCACCGTTAACCGCGAAGACCTGGGGACGAGGTTGAGTTGTTTTGATTGTGAACTTGAAAAATGGTGGACATTTCACTCGTTTCAAGAGTAAGAACTAGGCGAAAAATAGCTAAAAACATGGCAAGAACAGCAAGAAGACAACTCGAAGGACGACATCTGCTATTTAGAGGATATTTGCGGAGCTGGACAAACCTAAACGTGCACTATCGAAGATAAACTTAACATCGATGGATCGATGGAGGTAAGCATGTTTTAGCCATGTTTTTAATCTAGGAATTATTTTGAATGAATAATAAAACAATTATTGAGTTCGGCTTTCGTATCATATGAAGAATTATGGAGATCTCGGAGGGTGTTATCCGCCTCGGCCTACGGCCTCGACGGATAACACCCTCCTCGATCTCCATAATTCTTCATAAGATACTCAGCCTTATTCATTAATTGTTAATTGATTTTGGGGGGGAGGGAAGGGGCGAGGGCACAAGGCAAATGTCCTCTAGCAACTTGGTCTCAGTTTTAGTTGGTGCCTACAAATCCTATACTAATGGAATTGAACGCCAGTTACCTCCGAGTTTCGTTTCCTTTTCCAGCAGTCTGGATTAACTCTTTTGTGTTCATCTGCCAAGAGCTTTGCTTGTATCACATATTCTTTGCGATCTTCTTGCTTCATTGCTTTCCACTTGTCACCAAGGATCACACTAATTGCTCTGATAAAAGAGTTTACACTTCAGGTTTTTACACAATGTCAAAAGTATAACCAAGCCACCCCAGATTTCTTTATTTAATTTTCTTTTTTTATTTTTCGTCTTTTTAACATATTATCGATGTCGTTATTAGTATATTATTATCATTATCATTATAATTATCATTATTATAGGTCTATCATTTCGTTATGCAAGATATGTTGCAGAGTATCGGGTCACAGCCTGTGACCTAGGATACTCCGTGTCATTTGTTCTGTCCTTAATATGATTAAGTATGCAGCGCACCAGTGAGGTCCTCGCGATAAACGTTCCATGCAATGTGGCATTCCCAACTGTCTCAGCCACCCTCCAAATCCTCTCGATACTGCTCCCAGTACACCAACTACTATTGGGATGACTTAAACTGATGGACAACTACAAATTCGTTTGATCTCGTATTTCAAGTCAAAGTAAACGGTGTTTGGCCAGGAGGTCTTTCCAGTTGTCCAGTTACCCAAAATGTAAACCAATTTTGGAAAACTTTACTTTCAGTCAGATTTCTCACTGGAGCAATAATAATAATAATAATAATAATAATAATAATAATAATAATAATAATAATAATAATAATAATAATAATAATGACAGTAGGATATGATAATTGTTTTGTTAAAGAGACCTTGGGATTTGCGCCCACCAAATTTCTTACCTGTTGTCTTTTCCAGGATGGGCTTGAGTGATTTCCACTCGAAAGCGCTTGGCAAATAGCATGAAGGCATTCATAGGTCTCTTAGAGAACTGTTGCATGCTGCTTCTTTTCATTATGCTTCCGGGACATCGTGACTCAGAGAGAAGCTTGCTTCGGCGATGTCTGTGCTCTTGTTTATCCTTTTATATTTGAAATAAATTTAAAACCTAACATTGGTACCAAAATTGTCTCAAATGCTGTAGTCACGAGGTGTCAGGTTGAAAGAAGGGTACTATAGAGAACCTTAAGGATAAAACTTGGCATAAAATGTCATGAAAGATATTTTGCGTTCCTTGAGAACACAAAGAAATAAACTTATCATGTACATGTATTCGCTAAATGTGGGTGTATTATGGCCCTTGCGTTAACCCTCACCAAAACTTAAAAGACTTACATACCTTGGCCATACAGCTCAGCGTCAGTGCAGCGGTTGACATCGCGGTGAACTCAGACCTGAAAATAAGTTGTGATTGATCAGTTTCGTGACATCCATCTCGTAAACTTCCCAGTTCAGAAACTGCTATAGGGAGAATGGGTGCGAGCTTTGGGCACAGTGACTTCTAGGATCCTTCGGGTGGACAAGACAAGCGTTAGTTATGATTGGTCGATGGTCTTCAAGGCAACTATTAACCAATCATAAGTAACGCTTGCCCACCCAAATGATCCCAGAAATCGTAGCGCCCACAGCTTGTACCAGGAGCCCATAATGGGCCCAATTATGGGCTCCTGGCTTGTACCCATTCCCCTACTAGTTTCTCGAATAGGGAAGACATGCCAAGACGGGCAAGAACGTTATTCTATACTACACAAAGAGAGGAAATAAGACAATACTGTAAGACATAAGGTATATTTGAAAGGGGAATTGCGTTTCGGGTGCCAGTACTTACGAGGTTTTGTCGGTATCCCACTGCGTCCCACTAAGGTATCCGACAATATCCCGACCATACGGCAACATACAAACATCACCGCATTCAAGCGGCTGACAGCTTATTCCGTGGTGTAACTCGCTTGAGCAAGGATTGAGTGACGCCCAAAATTCCCCATCTTTCCCTTTAACGTAGAATGGATGGTCGGTGGTTATCTCAGCCTGTAGGCTCGTCTGCTCGTTGTTGCACGATTGGAAAGATACAATAAACTCATCCTGAAAATAAAGCAAATGAAAAGGAACAACTCGGTGATTTTTCTGCACAATTGACCATAATGTTAATGTGATATTGAGACACGTAACACAATAACCATTTTACGGGTTAAATTCGAGTTCTTGAAGGAAATAATTAGAAGTACAGGGGTGGATCCAGAAAATTCAGAAAGCGGCGGACGCTTACCAGCTACATAGATACTATTTATTTTACTTAGAAGTCTTCAAACATAATAAAAAATTTGACAGACAAAGGGGCGGCAACGGTCCCCTCAGCCAACCCCTAAATCCGCCCATGATAGTGTAGCACTTCAAAATTCACTACTGAAGACACTTCCCACTAGCTTTTTTACGAAATGAAAACATTTTTTTTTACAAAATTCCAATAAAAAAAGACAACATACGCTGTTTTCGTCATGTCTTCTGCTAATCCTTTCCATACCGACCACCCGAAGTCCATGTTGGAAGAGATCCTCGGATATTCCCTCCACCCCAATGTCATCTACGGTTTTCCAGGTCCATCCGTCTTCATCTGGGAAATTTATCCGGGTCGCGGCCAAAAAGCATCGCCATTTCGCCGCAGACAAGGCTTGCAATAGTGTCTGCGTTGGAGAATCTGGGATGTACTGTGAGACACATGGCCATTCTCTGGGTTGAAAATCCTAGCAAGATGATGGTAAGAAATGAGTAACGGGCTCTGAAGCTGGCTTACTAGAGGATTTACGGTGCCCCTCCGGGGTGCTTGACGGAGCGATTGGCGAAAGTGGCACTTACGACTTGTAAGACATTTGCTCAATCTTCCCTTCTTCCCATCTACCCCCTAGTCATTTTCATTATATTTTATTCAGTTTACAGAAACGTACTTTAGCCCGTATGATCTTTGCGAAAATGGTACTATCGACTAATATAATAGTTATTCACTGTTATTTGAGCATAGTCCCCAGTATCAAAGGGAATGAAAAGCTAGATTACTAAAAATCACTGATTTCCTATTTACTTTAAATAAGCATACTTAAGTTATTCTTTGCGCAAATGAGTCTGTCAATAAATATCAGAGTTGCACACTCTTTATAAGGAAAACTTCTCAGTATCCAAGAGAAGAAATGTACGACCAAAAATATTCCTCAGAATTCACTGCGTTTGTGCTAAATTTCAACACAGCTACTTAATGAAGACGACATACCATTTGCTTTGGGTTTGTTACCTGAGGATGGGAAATATCGCCATCGCTGCACCTGACATCCATGCTTTCACCGCTGACCTCTTGCACTAATGGGCTCTGAGGACTTGTGGCAATGACAGCAAATTCTTTGAGCAGGTTGACCTCTGGAGACAAGTCCAAAGCAGGAGGAATAGACCGAGGTTTGTTTTGCATTCCTCTCGGTTTTTCTGCGTAGAAAACAAAAATTCGACACCATTAAGAAGCTGTTTATATTAATTCCCCTTCTTTGTATCCCGCATGATAAACAGGTCGGATGCTTAATCCCTTAAGAAATGTCGAACAAGACGAAATCAGAGATCCAAGAATGTGTCTATAAATTTGATAGACATACAAATATTTTGACAAAACACCACAATAATGAACGTGTCGAGAACTAAGTAAAAAAGATCAAGATGAACAAATGCAGCAACATTTTCTCTCTTTTCTTTCATTCTATTTTGTTATAATAACTATTCTTTTTTCCATTTGTCACTGTGTTGCTAAAAACTCTGAGATGGGATTGAGACAAGTTGTGCAAAAAGTGTTGTGTTGTGTAGAAAGTGCCTTTAAGTCTGAAGTAAACAAAGGAATAAAATAGTAAAGATCTCTGCATGTAGAGACATATCAGGGATTTGCAAACAAATCTTTCTCAATCGTGTTTTTTTAACTGAAAGCCTTGAGTCCTAAGCGGCCAAAGTCATCGAATATAATCGTAGTCGATCTGCTAGCGAGTACGCGCCAGGAGAAGTGGAGCTCGAGAAAAAGGTGAAAGTTTTCATCTCAGGGAAATTCTTTTCCTGAACGGACGTAGGGATCTTCTCACCTATTGTAATTTCGGGAAGCGTACTAATACTTTGTTAGAAAACAGAGGCACTTCTTAATTAATAAATTCACTCCAACCATTACTTTCGCAAAACTCAGCTAAGTTGGTAAACTGGGTGAAATTTAGTGCTAAAGAACACTATCGCATGATAAGGAGGACGGGGTCACCCCTGCGTCCAGTGACTCAATTAAAAGCTTAATAAACTCTTCTCTACTTGACTTTACATTTACAACATTTGTGAGCTGGAATAATCACACTCAAAGACGGCCTTTAGATACTTTTAAGTGCCTTTAAGTCAGCTGTCAAAAGACTGAATTATATTAAATGATTCTTTCCGGATAGCAAAGTTCAACAATGGCGAGGCTATTAACGGAGAGGGAGAGAGAGAACAAAACAAACAAACAAAAAAGAAAGAAAGAAGGAAAGACAATAAAAACAAATGAGTAACATTCTTTCAGAAACTGACCGTGTCATTGGTAAGTTGTCTCAAGCTTAAATAAGGTTATGAATTTTAAGCTAAAAATCATACTCATGGCGTTCATCTTCTTCTCGGAAGATTGTTGAATTTAGTATTACCAACTGTTTATTCCTTTTCATTGTTTTTTTTTTTCTTCCTAATGGGGATTACAGATTGGAAACAACACCAACAAAAGCCAAAAAAAATTGAACCATTAGTTCGAGCTTTTTTGAACGAGTTCCTTTTCAAAGCGAACAAAAACCCAAAAGGCGCGTGACAGATAAATGGGCACTGGATGACAAAAAGAAACATCCCTCACAGCCACCACTAAATTGTCTGGCCCGGGCATATTCATCATCTGTGGGTTAATAAATACGATAAACACCATCTGAATCACCAAAACTCATAAGAAATGAAATAACAGGGAAATTCCCCTTAAAGCTTGGCTAAAGATTAACCACAGCACATCTCAACACTTGGCATGAGACTATCGCTGTAGGGATCCTAAACTTGGCAAGCTCACCAATGGCCTTTGAAAGAAATGTTTGTGGGCCGGTACTTTCGCTTCACGAGTAGATATAGTTTGAACTAGACCTTACGATCTGATAACCAAAAATAGCCATTTTATCACCTAAAAATATCAAGCGTAGTCCTCCAAGGAGCGCGGAAACATGAGTAATTCCTTTTATTGCACAATTGAGGGCGTGTTCAAAATTTCCTTGAGTTGTTTACATGGCTCACTAACAAAATATTTGGAGGAGAAAGATGAAAATCTTTTTTGTACTTACTGCTCTCAAAGTTGATTGTGACTAGTTTTTTATTGAATTTTATAATTGTGATTAAACAATAGAAAAGAGAGCCAACGGACTCGTCGAAATACAATCTAATACAATGATTAAAAAAGAGGCAAAACAAAAGAAAACTAAAAAAAACACAGGACAACAAAAAAGCAGCGTTTGATTTATACTAGCGCTGGAGGGACAATTCTGAGACACTTTGCAAGTGCTTTTTTTTATTACTATTATTATATTTTTTTTGTTTGGCACTTTGTCTCGTCACTGATAGATCTTATCAGCTGAAGTCTCGGTCTAGAAGGGAGTGACATCTCTGGTATCTTTTAAAATCTAAAGGTGTGAAAACATGTTCAAAAGTATTGTTTGGGAAATCTTAGTCACCAAAAACTGGTCATCACGAAATTGAAGCAAACTACCTCATTCGAAGCTTTAGGAATATGACCGAAAAGCAACAAACGCAAGGCAGAATACCTTGATGATTTATATATCTAGATCTTGATAAACTTATAAGCCATTTAAAATATCACTAGTTAACAATTATAAACTGTATCATGACTTAACCATTATTTTACTGAATTGATGACAAGCGAACTAACCGCAGTTATGAAAGAGACACTGATCAGCTGTCTGCTGTGTGCGATAAGGATCCGCCCTTATCAGGCGGATGAGAAGTCGAACTAGGAACAAACTGGCGGCAGGTTATACCGTTAGAAAGTAAGCTTGAGAATTGGCAGCTATAAAAAGCTGTACCTGCAGTTTTAGTTTTCTTAGTTTTGATCGAGGCACTTTACGAACTGTAGCTTAGTGTATGCTCTGGGTTTATCAGTGACAATCGCTGGTGTAAGGACACTACCTTTGCTGAGATCAAAGTATAAAAAACCCGGCTTGTTATGCTTAAAAACAAAGAGCTGCCGAAAATGTTTTTTGTACCTTCTGCACATTCAGTCTCCATCTTGATTTTCTCATCAATGTGAACCTTATCCAAATGGTATTTCAAACCATTAGAACTCTTGAACGACTTGGGGCAGCTCCTGCACTTGTGGGGCTTGTTGTGTCTTTCCCTTCGAAAAGGCTGCATTTTGACAGACGCCTATGGATGAAACAGGCCTTTCTTCTAAAACAAAAAGAAAAAAATACGTAGGCAGTAAGTACAATGGACTGTTTTCTTTACAACAGCTCCATAGGTGTCAGCGTGAAGACTAGTTTGAGTTGTTTGTGGGCACGCGATTATATTGGGGAATGTATGGAAATGGGGCGTGTTTAAACTGGCCCCCAATTTTTGACCTAAAATTGATTCAACAATTAATTTCTATTTTCTCGTTGTAGTCACGAGAAAATTTCATGTTCTCCGTCTAACCCATTACCTCCCTGATACAGGGGGCTAAAGTTCGAACAATGCCATAAGAAGGCAATGGTTTGCTGTTTACTGTTGAAAGCACACTTCCGAATTTTAATGACAAACTGACGTTGGAAGTCATGATGATGGCCAGTGGTTAGAATTATTCAGCAGGATAGTGTCACCTAGACTCGACGTTTTTCACACACAGTCTAACCAAGTTGTAGATAACGAAATTACACAAAGAAAAAACTATATAAAAAAAATAAAAAATAAAAAAAAACAAAGGTACTGCCCGATGACTTCTATTTGATAAGTCACAGGTTCCATCCATGCTGCCAAAGTGATTCATTGTAAGTGATTAGATAAACAATGTTAAAGACAGTATAGCTCAAGGACTTACAAAATGATGTCACACTCAAGGGTTCTACGCCCAAACTTAATAGCTGGATCTATACCAAGAGAATATCACATGAAATTAGTATTCAAATACTTTTTAAGGAAACACGTAAGCTTAATAAATTTTTGCCCTCCTACTGATTCGCTTAAGCAGCCTCCCTGTGCAGTAAAGCTAACAGTTGGCACAGGAAACTTACCCGGAATATCTTCCGTTAAAATGGCAACATCTATGCATGGACCTATATGCTACATAGTTTCAATTTCTGCATCTTAAAATATTATTTAAAAACATATATAAAGGGAGTTGTACTGACATAGATTATTTATGGAGGAAATATTGAAAAACCTACAATAAATCTCAAATAATTTAGGGGAAAAATTAGGAAGACGCTCTTCATTTCAGTCCAAGAACTTGGTTCACAATGCGAAGTCAAAAACGTCAGAACGGGAACTACCGTTTTCGACAGCAAGATATTTCTCCATTTCAAAATAGAAGATGTGTTTTGTTTAAGTCAAACACGTCAATACATAAAAAAAAAGAAGTCGGTATTTTTTTTTTTTTTTTTTTTTTTTGGAGTTAAGCTGTTTGAAAGTACGTTGTTCAAACTAGATCCACCATAACTAAACTTATTTATTGAGCTCACAGGCTTTGAAGAGCTAATCAGCTAACATTTCAGCTCTTTACTCAAAGGTCGGAGCCACCTGTCTTAACAAAAACAAGTCTTAGAAAAAAATACTGACGCTTCACTTTTGCTCTGACAGCTCAAATCTTGTCATGCAAGCAAGCCATCTACCAGTTCGATAATGCTTGATGACTACAAATGCCAACTCTGTATGAATGTCATATTAAAGGGCTTCATGTCCAAGCTCAAAATATTAGATAAAACTTGAAAACCACAATACAGCATGTTGCAGTTAGAGTGCTGCTAAATGCCCCCTTTTTTTAATTCAGTCAAGTAGGATTCAGAGATTTCAGTCAAACATATGCACCCACAGGTCACGCAAAGTGTAATGACTAGAAGTTTGCCTAAACGAGTTTTAATAGTTCGTGATTTTTAAAAATGTTTCAGTAGACGTCTTCATTTTCTGCAAACCGAATAAGTCATTACAATTTGGTCAAACATTTAATTGGTAAAAGCCCCAGTAATTCGTTTTTATTTGGTAATAATTTCTCTTTGGTAAAATTTATTTGTTACATCTTCATAGAAAAAGGACAATGCCGTCGTTTTCGAAAAAAACATTGGGATTTCTAAAACATTTACACATTCTATTCTTGTCTCTGTCAAGGGAAAAGACTGGCAAATTTAAGGGGGTAGAAACACATTCCACTTCAGTACAGATCGTAAATGATACTACCTCAAACACATAAGTTGTGATTTTTTATTATAATTGTCGCAGCCAATAGCTTAAAACCCACCTACAGTGCATTTAATTGTAGCTTGCTATCTCAATCAGTAATACCTTGAGAATCTTGACTGCAATCACGTAGATTGTAAGTCGTTCACGTGAATTGCCTCTTTCACGTGACTTGGTTGAGACTACATTAAAAAATACAGGTTCCCACTAGTGAGACGTTCCACGTTGCACCCAAGATCATAAGATTTTTCTGCTGATATTCAGTTGAGCGAAAACCCTTTAATGTCAAATGCAAGCGTGTAAGGGCCTCTATAAGTGTCCATACACGTTCTTTCATTTTCAAATAAAAATTTAGAAGTTTAAAGCTTCCAAATCTGTGTGCGTTCCCTTAGGCCTTAGCAAACTAATTTGACTGACAATACTTTGACCTCAAACTTTTAAAGACGCTGTATAAAGTTATTATAGGATAAAATACTACCCTTTACAGTAACAACCCGCAAGTAGGAGCTAGAACTAGCCAATTAGACCCTCTCCATACAAGACCCTGTTTAGTCCAAAATTTCAGACAGTTTCTGACTTTCTAATGAACTGACAAATTTCAATTGCTGGTTCAGTAAAATTCTAAGAATAAACAGGAGTGTTTAACCTGTATCCAAAAAATATCACAAAAGCTGTTAATATTAAAAATAATCACCGCCATGACTGCGTTTTCCAACTTCAGTCGACCAACCGAAGTCAGTTTCAGTCGTTTTTTAGTATATTACTCAACTGACACACACCCATTTGCGTTTTTTGTCGTCAAAATCTTAGATATCCAAGGGTCAGACCCAGCATTTCAGGCACGTAAATGTTCGTCTAATTGTCAAAAATGGTCAAAAATGGCGTCCACCTTGCTTCGAGAAGAACTATGATCACTAACGGAAGAGTTTCTTCAGACTAGCTGAAAAAGTGAACCAGAACATGCGTTCACCACTGTTAGTTTGTCCAGTTATTAAGAAAGTGAAAGCTGTAGATTTAATCGCGTAGCTTATTGTCAAAAAATCCATAAAATAGCTTGGATGGGGACACCATTTCCGAGTTCGAGATGGGGAGGATTTTAGAGAGGCCCCTACCGTCACACGCGGAACATCCAAGCAACTTTTTTTGAAATTCTTAGCGAAAAGACAGATAGAAATCCTATTAAAATTTCACACCTAAAGTTTTAGACGGTGCATGCAAAACCTATTCTTAAAGGGTGATTCGACTGTCAAACAGGTCTGTCACAAACAAACATTTATGGCCATGTATTAAAAACTGCCTGACGGAAGGGCAGCCAAAAAAAGGTTTGATGGGCAATATCATCCATATGTTATACAGTCAAGTATTGTCTACACCAACACTCTGTATCCGCGGCGTGTATTCCCGATTCAACTAAAGTTAAGACTTGTTTGCGTGAACTTATATTTATATCAATATTTTCAGCCATCTAAAATCCACAGAACAGATGACAGTCAGAAGGGGCATTGCTTAATGTTCTATTCTGAAAATTGAAATATTGACAGGAAGTGCAAGATTACACAAGCTAACTGTGTCCATAGTAGACAAGATTTATTCTATGAACAATCCAGTGCTCATAAGTCAAAAAAGGCAATGCCCGTTTAAGTTTCTTGAAATGGTAATTCTCTGCCTCATCGTTTCATCTAAGATCGTTTCATATAACTATGATCAGGCATTTCGAGCAGACAACAATTTCTTAGATATATGGAAAGGCAGACTAGGACACGTATATCAATTTTGTTTGTTCTTTCTATACTATATTATTTGATATATATATATTTAAAGTTTTGTATAATGTGGCAGATTATCAAAAGACATCATGACTCACCCTTTTCGAGCTTTAATTCATACACTACCTTGATTTTGTGAGCTGGAATCAAATATCATTTCTCTCCACGGGAGTCAAAAACAACGGAGAAAGTCCACTTATCTGATAAACAAAACGGTGGACTAAAAATTCACTGTTGATTTTAGAACTGGTTTAATTTGGGTTTATATCTTCTAGTTGAGAAACCGAGGAGACCAAGACCTGTAAAGAGCCGCACAGATCAAATTCCGATCAAGAGATCATTATCCTCGGTGGCATGATGGCCAACGCTGTGTTCCGAAATTTGTGACAATTATAAATAATAAATGAATACCTTAGAGTGTAAACAATACAAATTCGACAAAAGTACCAGCTTTCAAATTGGACAATATTAAAGATATAACATATAGCAATTTACCGTGAAACTTAACCCCCGAAGATCAGACTGAGGTTTTATTTGAATGGTCTGCCAAAAAATGGACCATGTTCGTAGAATACCCCTTAACACTTAACGAGAAACGAATAACTATAAACAGAATTTCCTATCTCCATTTTTTAACAAACTGTTCACCATTATAAAAAAAAACTACTTTCTACTTTTGCTTGGGATGCTTCCCAGAAATGGTCTATGGCTGGCTAATGTCACAAGGAAAATACCCATCGACCCTACTATACATTTCCAACGCCAAGTGACTAGCTAGGTGGAATTGACAAACATTCCTGTTTACGGCTACATTCCAACTACCTATACAGAACATATTCTAAGTTTTATAAATCTTAATACAGATAGGATTTGCTTAGATCTCTCCAGGACGATGAAGTGATCAACTAGCTGGACCCCTTTGAAGGTCATGATCAGCCTCCTTTCAAAACATCATCCCTTCAGTCTCGTGGATCTGCCATTTTTTTAAAGACCTTTTTATTTTGGGTCGGTTTGCCAAATGATGAAGAACATGGTGTAAGTTTAAAATGCACATAAACGAACATTTTTTCGTATTATTTCAGCTTTAGAATAATGAACCCTGCTATAAAGCCCAGGGAACAGCCAAAAGTTGCACGCATAGAATAAACTGTTGATCATACATATTGCTTAGTCATTTTCATGTACGGCCCTTCATGAAAGAATAATGTGACAATCGGAACTGACAATGCATTTTCTCGTTCTGAATATTACTTATTGCTTCAAAAGGACAAAAGCAAGAGTGGCTATTACAGCAAACAGGATATTTACATAAGGTAGTATGACAGACGTCAGTAAGCTCCCCAAAGCTTCAAGGGAATGTCACAGAATTCTCTCAGCATTTTTACTCTGCTTCATCTGGGATAAAAAGTCACATTTGCAGAATATTGACTAAGCGTGGCTTAATAACTGTGACACAATTGCTTTAACATCCAACACATTATAATGCAGAGAAGTGAGATCGCAAAAAATCAAGGTAGAGAAAGGAAGAACAAATAAAGGCAAGCAATGAAGCTTTTCAGAAAAAAATAAATGAACAAAAGATTGAGGTGTCATACTCGACCGTACAAAAAGGAACGCCCTTTACTTTGTGTTATAACAAATTGTGAGGCTTTGAGCTTCTCAATCACTCTCACCAAAGCAGATTTGGGGTGAGGACTTTTCAATTCTGTTTTCTTCACACGCGATTTGCACATGAAAAAAGTAATGAATCATGCACTCAAAAAATCGATTTGGTTCCCCAAGTATAGCAATGAAATTATAATTCCAAAAATGTTCTTACACATCAGAGAACTAAAACAAAGGGAGCAGCTTATTTTGACAAGCTTGACGGGGGAAAACACTCTTTGACTTAATTCACTTCAAAACGGTGAAGTGCGTCCATGAAAGCAACTAGAGTCTGTCGAGATTGAGGCGTACATAAACGATAACATTCTTTTTAACTTTCCAAATGTAACCGTTCAATTTCAAGAAGTGTAAAAAGGCACACCAATTTCAGATTTTTAAATACAGCACTATAATGTGGCTTTACTGAACTGATGTGCTGAACTGATCCACCTTTCCTTGCCAGACAACTATACTCATTCCGAAACTGGCATTTTGAACCTAGGTCTTGCAAGGAATGTACACAAGAAGAAATCATATCACAGCTAGGGACAAATGCCTGCCATCAGATGAAATGTTCTTGCCTGGGGGAGTGGGGAAGTGGAGTGTTCTTCCAATACTATAACGTTTGCTATTGCACTGAAAAGTTCGATGGAGAGACTTCTCTGCGGAATTTCCAGACTGAATTGTATTGCAAGCTTCCTAAACATTTGAGCTCAAATAGAGCCACAAAGATGAACAGGGGCACCCAACGAGAATATAGTTCAAAACCACTTAAACATAGCATTGTTAAACGTATTTTAGTATTTAAACGGTAGATATAGGCATATTTTTATCCCCTAAAAATTTTTCATCTGTTCGGATTTCCTAGCTGAAAGTCTAGTGATCCGAAAATTATAGGGATTAAAACTTACCTTTTCGAAAATTTCAGCCAGAAAAAAGGCTCCCGAAAATTCTAGGTGACCTTTTAAGGGTAAAAATCCGTTAAAAATGGGCAATTATACCGTTTTTTAGATATTCGAAATCCTAGGAGAGGCAGGAAAGCAAGAAATTGTACAACAAATGTTCCGAAAATTCTAGATCTCAAATCGTCTTCCGAACAGATATTTTCCGAAAATTGTCGTTGGGTGCCCCTGGATGAACTCAAAATGCTTCCATGCGACCATCTTTTGTCTTCTTATCATTTTCGGTCATAAAAATAACTCCAAAGCCATTAAAGACCAGCTAAAGCCTACCTTTAAAATGCCTCGACGACATCTAAGCGTGAGCGATCTTAACCTTACTCATGGTTGCTTAATGAAGGCAAACATACAAACTCTTCAATGCTCCACCGAAACGTTGCTTATTTCAGATGTGATGAAATAGCAATGTTTGCCCACGAAATAGATTTAGCCTTATTCAGAAGGTTTGATTCAATAATTTTTCAGAAACGGCTAGTGAATAACGCTCTATAAAAACATACTGCAAGTTTGAGAATAACCATCACCTATCACACAACTGAGTGATATATACATTTGTTAAAAGCCACAAATTGCTCAATCGATTAAGAATTATGAAGGCCGACTCCGATGAAATGATAATCGCTATAATATCCTAGATGAATTTTATTTTCTTATTTTCATCCTTCAGCTAAAAAAAAAAAAAAAAAAAACATAACAAAGCAACCGATCGAGGGACAGGAACATCAGAAGGGTGTTGTTTCTTGCCACGAGATTTTCACATGGAAAATGATCAGACATCGGAAAATGTATCCAGTAAGCATAGTCAAAACAAAAAAAAATGATAATGATAAAAACAGGAAAAAGTTAATTTAATTAAAAAATGAGGAACTAAAATCTCAGAAAAATGAAAAAAACAAACAAATAAACTTTAAAACAATTAAGGAAATCTTACTTAGAAAATCACAACTATGATGCCTCAAGAGCAAATGCTCCTCGGTTGCCATTGAAAATGAGACACTTTTTTATTCAAATGGTGTCAGACTCAAAATGCCCACACACCGAGGAATTTTTTTCCTGTTTAGTTCGGCTCGAGGATCTAAAACTAACCGTGCCAATGAAAAGGGAGCGGTTAGTTTTGAAGTGATTGATGAACACAGATTGAAGCCGTGGAGTTGAAGCGCTTTTGCATGCAAATAGAATTAACTTCGAATTGTTCAACCGTGGGAAGGAAGAATACGCTCTTTCAGTGGACAAAAAAAACTCACGAGAGAAGGATGACGTTGTACTTGAAGATTTAAGCGGGACCTCTGAGAGTTTCCCGACGAAATTGTCAATAATTACCGAAGAAAAGACGGTTAATCAAGGTGGCAGCACTCCACTTGCAAAGGAATGATATGGAAGACGAGGGTAATTTTTCGTTTTTTTTTTCCCATTATGGGAAGGGCGAGATTTGAAGATAGGAGTTTAGGTTTGTCAAAAAAAAGATCTAAAACCTCGATGGTACAACAAATCGCTATTTGATGAAGTCTTGTTTCATAACGCGGAGCAGTATTCTCGCCCCAGTAATATTAAAATATACTGAAAAACAGCCTCGATACTATGATAACGAAACTCGCTTCGTTATAGCAATCAGATTTTGCCAGTGCCTTGCATGGCCCTTCAGGTAAGCTTTTTCAGAAATTAGATTCGCACTTTCCACGAGATTTACAAATGGAAACTCATCATCAGTCATCTTAGAAACATCAATTTATTTCTAAGAGCTTAACAGTGACATAATAAAATTAAAAAAAGAGGAAGGATTTCAAGAAGATAATGGGAAAATTGGAAATAAGGAAAATTTGGATATCATTTTTATCATTAAAGTCATGGTAGCAAATTCCACCAGGAGTCTATTAGTTCAAAAAGGATCAATAATCCCTGAAAACCTTCCATACAAAATTGGACCATGGAGATTTTTGCCTAAAACTCACCGAAAAGTCCATGTTTTAAGGCCATTTAACACCACATCCGTCTGTCAAGAAATTACAAGATCGAAATACCCTGTCTATAGTCGCCATCGGCTACTCAGCTGTAAACAGGCTCCACAAGAAATGATCAACGGGTTAATTCTGGAATGAATTGAAAGAGCTCTTGTAGCGTAAACTGTTAACTCTTAGAAACAACTCTTTTTGTAGCGGATTTGCTTCCTCTGCTTATTAGTTTTTTCAGAATCAAAATAAATGTAATATGTTTTATGATCCACTTCCCTGAAGCCTTTTATCGCTCCATGTAACGTAATCCAAGACAGGCTTGGTTTCTGGATTCCACAGCACGGATTCTGGATTCCTCATTCCAGTACAAAATTCCGGATTCTTGGTCAGTGGAAATTAGATTCCGGATTTCACCCTCAAGAGGGATACCGGATTCCTTTACCTGAATTCTGGATTTCCAAACCCAGGCTCTGGATTTTAAAAGCAAAAATTTCCTGGATTCCAGAATCCCTCATCTGATCCGGATACCCTTGCAAAGGGCGATATTTAATGGATGACTCACAGCACCCTGGGGGGCCTTTGCGTGCAAGACTGCTTGTGGTGCAGTTTAGAGTTGACTTTAATGAGCTAATGGGTCTATAAATGAGATGGACAGAAGAGATGGTCACTAAAAGAGAATTGTTACTTCCCATGAATTCCTGTGTCTCGAAGAGTCGGATTAAGTGAAACCGTAACTTGATACGGGGCCGACCGTTTTTCGACTTTATTCCAGAAAATGAAACAATTGTCAGAGTTTCTCCTCATTATTTAAAGCTCTGAGTGTTGGTCCGGCAGTAAAAAACGAACGTGGGCCCACCGATCGTAAGACAGACATACTCAACTAACTGAGGTATAATCAGAAAAGACGGTCCAGCCAGTCTTAATGACTGACAACCTATATATAATTCCCTAGAACAAGCAAATTTCAACTTAAGCAACTGTGAAAGGAACGAGACAATTATCTTAAACGTTCAGATACTGACATTCTTAGATTAACAAATATTAGTGTAAATAACATATCCTGCACAGACAGACCAAAAAGTTAATTTCGTCGATATCATTATGGCCGTCTCTTCAAGAAAGTGAAATTAAACTTTTAATCTCTTACCCTCCAAAAGAAATCTACTGATCACTCGATGCAGTGTTGCTTTGAAAAATAATTGACTGTCCAGAAGTCCATATAAGACGTGTTATATTCAGAAGAGGCTCTACCAGTTCATTAAATTCTTTTCATACTTGAGGTCTTAAAATTGTGCTAACGTTTGTAGTTTTAGTTTCGCCAGCACAGCTTTTCCGCTTTGCCTAATGATCGTTCGCCGGCAACGGTACGTTTGAACGACTTCACTGGTAAAGGATAACGATAAAGAATAATAAACAATTAATCGTGGTCGAAGAAAACGTGTAAATTCTGGCAAATAAATGTGAAATCTATCGCCCCATAACACGAGAGGTCGTCCCCATTTTATCTCCCGCAGGCGTTTACTTGCGTATGCACGATCGCGCAAATTGATATATCGAAGTGAATGATTTTAACAAAATAAAACTTATAGATGTTTGCGGGTCTGTAAAGTAGTCACATGCAAAATTCAGAGAGACACGGGAAATGACGACCGGCAGGCTGAAATGATTACACTGCAAAAAATCATTCAGACACTCGAGGAATTAAACGTTAAACGTTTTAAACCTTCCTAACCTCATATTTTGTGCTGCTTCCTTTTCGAATTTCTCCACGTTATTTTTCCCGGCCTGTTAAACGGGAGACGAGATTCAAAAGATATCAACATTCAGAAATTAAACGCATTGTTAAATTCAGCAATATCCAGGTCCTTGCAGGGGCCTGTCCGCTCCAGCCATTATAGGATAACTATAGAATTATCTTAAGTTTATGCAACGAACGCTATTGTTCCGAAAATAGACTTCCCATCGACACGCGCCAGTCAATACAATTAAAAATTAAGGATTCTAGAATACTTTCGATTAAACAGCAGTTTTGAACCAAATTCCCCTTCCATTCTGAAATTTTTTTAAAAAATTAGTTGACAACAACAACAAAAAATGGCATGAAAGGCTTTTATGAAGATTAATCTTTTTCCTGAGAAGAAAAACACTCAGACAAGTTTCCGGATTTGTGCTTTTCGAAAGTTATGTGTTGACAAGTTCAGTTACATCGAAAAGCGTGCACACTTAGAGCTATTGATCGAAGGACAAAATCCTTTGACTCAGCTATAAGGGATGGCACCTTGCATGGGACATATGAGTAGTTCAAAAGTTCTCAGGTGGAAGATTTTGCCGAAAAAAAAAAAACGCAAGCGCCTTAAAAGAACCAATCACTGATCATCGATACATTCTTATAGCTTTTAAAGGAACTCGTTCAATGAGTTTTAAGCTTTTGTTGTGTCTCGTTCCTGACTTAAATATTGCAAGTTAAAACGTGTTAGATACGCGTTTAAGAAAGCTCTTTAGTATTTCAAATGTTGTTAATAGTAAAAACGGAGTCAGCCAGTAATTCTTACAGTAACTGTATCTGTGCTGCGGGGATTTTTGATCTTGAAAAACTTACACATCTCCTGAGCATCCTTTGTTTTACAATAGGCAACTACTGATTTTAAAATATCGTGACGTGATGGTTGTGACTGCGATCAAAATTAAGCTGATCACAGCGATTTTCCTGCCAATCAAAACGGAAGAAAAATAAAACATGCAATGCTTTATTAGCTCGGAATCCTACAGCCAAGTTTGAAAGATAATAAAATCTTAAAACAAGAAAGACTCTGATCTCTCTATTTTCTGTTGTTTTTTATAGTCCCTAACTGGTATAAAAAAACATTTGATAAGGTTTGTTTTGTTTGACGAACTTTATTTCACCGCGGGTTATAAGTGCCATAGAAGAACCTGTGCGGACCCACAAACTTCCAGCAGTTAAATATGGGCAAAAAATAATATTTTGACTCGGTCGTTAAAACAAACAAGAAGGTATAACGTTTTCAGACATCTTGTGCCTCTATAGCTTATAAGAGTTTGCCCTTCGTACGCCCGGGTATATTGTACGTACAAAAATTGGCCAATTAAGTGGTTATTTTTTGTTTAATTAGTGCGAAGTAAAAGTTAACATGTTAAATGAGAAAGGAAAAACAAATCACACGGTGTCTTACACTCAAGTTGGATCCTATTTTGTTTGCGACAAAAACTTTTGATTTTCTCAACATTTTGTTTCCGAGGAGTTCGAGCTCGAACAGATGAAAATTTCAAGATCGCCGGCCGGCCGGCCGGCTAGCAAAAAAAAGAAAAAAAAGAAGGATGGACAAGGACAATAATTCCAATTAAAGCAGGACCTATATTTACCTGGCTAATTGTATGGTCAAGATAACTCTGATCTGAAAGAACTAAAAACAAACGAACAAACACACCAAAAAAACATTCTTTTATGCTTGTGCATGTTTAGTTTTTGTTCACTTGAAGGCATCAGGTGATATGAGTGAGATATTTTTCTTTTTTGATGGTGTTATTTTGTTTGTTTGTTTGTTTGTTTTTTTGCTAAACTGTTTACTTGTTTCCGTCTGTTTCTTGAAAGGTAGTCGAGCTTTCACGTTGTTTCAAAATGAACGCGTTTCTTTGAAACGGTAATGTTTTATAAAGTTAAGTTATTCAAACGGAGTTTAGCCCATGTTTAACAAAACCATTTCAGTTTGCCAATCGCTGTTATGTAAACACCGTTTATCGTGAACAATTTCATGAAAGCATATAGCGTAGACTGGAAAAGCATTTGTCTTTTTTTGGTGAAATAACTCACTAAGTGTCTAAGATTGTCCGCGGTCTAAATTAGATTTCGTTTAAGTAATAACCGACCCATTGTCTTTTAGCTGAGATCTTCGACGCAGCTAGCAAATTCTAAATGTTTCATCCTTTTTATCAACTTAAACGTAATGCCGGGAGAAGTTATGGTAAAAAATACTGAGTTTGTTTTCTTGACTCGAGGAAGTTAAAGTCCTAGTTTGGTTATAAGTGCACACAGTGTGAATCCCAAAAATTTAATTCCAGGACCAGATGTATTTTGTTAAACTGTATTTAAAACAAAATCAATAAATAAATATCAATACTTTAACAAATATTCTTTAGAAGACCAAATTAATCCACGAAGGACACTTTCAAAGTGACATCGTCTTCTTTGTTGCAGTCGACATTCAAACTACAAGTCAACGTCTATTTAAAACTACTGGTTAAGTTCCTCGTAAATTTATTTTTGTTCAAATTATTATATTTTTTTCTGTTAGTGAGCAAACACAAAAAAAGGAGTTATTCTCTCTAATACTCTCTTTCGAGTTATTCTCAGTAATATGGTCACACCTTAGTTCGACCCAACAGACTGAACTGAGTGTATTAAGATGGGTCCCAGACCTGCGAGTCATAAAAAAAAATTCTACGTCGGATTATTACTTATCTTATATCTATATATATAATAATTTGACTGCTCCTAAACAAATTGACAAAAAAGCAGAAAGAAGGATTGGTTATATATTGGCCGGAACACAGAAGAAGAAACTTAGATACTAGAAAGGCGGCATGTCTTAGATTTGAATGAGTACTTCATGCATAAACACCGTATAGACGACTCGTATGTTGCCTTAAAATTGAGGTGAAATAAAATGAACAATACAATGATAAATTTATGGCAGCTTTCTGTGACTAGGTGGCCTCGGTAGAAAACGCATTCAAATTTTGCTATCCCCAGTTTCTGAGACAGAACTTCTCAGCCCATGCTTGCTTGTTTCTACTAATTTTGCGTCTTGATGGTGCCCGTTAAGTCAAAGACCGCTTTATAACTCATTACACATGCTTCGAAGCACGTCAGGATCGATCATGACAACTGCAACACAACATGTTTATGAATCTGAATTATAAAAATCGCCCTTAATTATAAACCGACCTACTTTTGAAGCAAACATCAGTGGAATATACTGTCCGCCTGCTTGCAAACGGATTTGCATAAAAAGTCCATGACTAAATTCAAGATTCATGAATGATCAGGACAGGGCCAGCGGCTTTACCGCTATTCAGTTTGCTCCGAAAATTCAAAAGTTTTGTGTTAGTTCCGACCTTGGAACTGCCTCCTCTGTGAATAAATACAATACCCTATTGGTTTCTAATTTGGCCATCTAAATTCGTAAGTTTATAATAGTCTTAGATTGTAGACCGTCCTAATTACCCAGTAAGCGTTTTCAATCCCTCTATTAGCATTCAAAAGAAGCTAGAAGATATTAACGTTTGTTCTCTCGAAACTAGAAAATATATATATTTTCAAAAGCCAAGAAAATTCTTTCGGATCGACTTTTTTTGTAAATTATACTGAGTAGAAAAGAGCTGGTAAAGTAAACGGCGGCTCAAACAATCAGTTATGTGACGGAAATTAAGCACTCAAGATCAAGTGATCTAAAAAAGGCAATTTTTTTTTTATAACATACGCAAGGATCAAACGGATAGCTGCCTGTAAATATTGTAGCAGTATAACCTTCTTTGCAATTTTCGGGGAGTCAAGCGAGCACGCGAAAAATGATTTTTGTTGCCTGAAGAAGGATATATTTTATAATTATTACTATTTTTTACATAAAAGCGTAAAAGAGGAGAACACACAGTAAAGAAACCTGAATGTTCATTCAAAGCATGATTTCCATGAAATTATGACAATCACAAGCTCAGGAACATACCGCTATTACAAATTTGCCAAAGCAAGCCGAAAGTTTCAACCGTTCTCAACCGATTACTGTACTGGCGTGTTTTGCCGGAGGGGCCAACTTTAAAATAGGGAGAAAGAAATGCTGACCCGATGCTTATCATAACATTACAAGGCTAACTAGGACCTGGGAACTGGGGTCCTGAAAAAGATCGGAAGTGCACCTTAGTTCCCGCTACATTTGTAATCGAAAAATCCGTTAGAGTCTTATTCACTTAATTCTGAACACTTCGGACTAGTGTACCCGAGTCACTGGAAGTGTAGTCATTTGTACACTTTGCTTCAAACGTCGTATTTCTGCTATCAATTCACTCAAAGGAGGTAAACCGTTGCTATAACTTTCTTATCGCCATTATCGAAATCAATTGGTCTGAACATATACTCTCTTGCTATAAAATTACTTCTTCCAAAATGGCATAGTGTCACGTATTAAAATGGGCAAAGGTTAACTTTTACATTCCATCCCGCGATGGGTCCAGGATCGAAATCCGTGTTGGCGACTTAATTTAGTTGAATTGTTACCTTAACCACGGTTATGTAACATGTTTTGATTTGGCTCGATTTAAAACAAACCTTTGTTGAATGTTTTCTTAAAATTATTCCTTCAGTTTAAAAGAATTTAACATTATACGGCCTTTGCACGCGAGTCTCTGTGTCGAGTGGCTAAGCGCGTCGCATGACCGTTAAAAAGAGAGGCTCTTGAACCATTGGTGATTTGTTTTAGGTTTTTGAACCATCTCATACAATCATACATCAAAGATCGGCTATTTCTTGTTGGGTCAATCTGAAGATTCCTTGCTTTTCTGGCTTCTGATAAAGGCGTTGAAATTTAGCACCTATTTAAAAAATCCACAGTCATTTTTCCATCTCCGCTAGAGTCATCCCATGATCCATAAAACTAAAAGGTGAGCAAGTTTGTGACGAGAGTATATTTTGAATGAAATTGTTATTTTCCGCTTCATTATCAAACTATGAAAGAACCGATTGTTTTTAACACCACAACAATACACAATGGAAGAGCTCACCTGATGTGCCTACATGCATTAGCATCACAATATAGTCCGAGAGGACACATAGTACAGCAATTCTGTTATAAACACGGAGCCTTTCTCTCGCCATCGCCATGGAATGTTGTAAAACGCGAATAAAGTGCATTACAAAAACGCTTTACCGTTCTCTAACTCTATGTGACGGAATGTCTCTGGCCCTGAGCAAGTTAAGCAAATCATATGATATTGAAGCAAGAGAACGACTTGCTAAGACAGATTTTCGTTGCGGTTTAGTATTGTGTAAAGGAATGTCATTGAGTCATCATTTTTTTATCGCGGATCGATTAGCTGCAGGCCTCTGCAAGAAATCAATGCTCCAAAAACGCCCCCAAATGCAGCCTAATTTAGTCAATTCCGTGTCTTTTTAGCAAGAAAAGCTGTTGCAATTTCCAGGCGGTGCAACAGATAGAAAAGTTTAAAAAGTGCGTACATCATCGAGTTGACAACAGCAACTGAACGGCAGTGACCTCAAAAAATGAAAGGGGAATATTCTAGTCCCTTGCATCCTGGGGGAATCCCCGATGGTCATTTTGCCTTTCGAAAAAATTGCAAGGCAAAGAAACAAACAAATAAGTTCCATCAAATTCAAGAACACGAATCTTCAAACAAGCAACAACCGGCCGGTTACGTTGTTTATGAACTGGAACTATTGTACTATTGTTACTTTTCATTACAACCACAACTGTACTTTTAGCTGGCGCAGGCCTGCATCGTCCTTCTACATCGGAACGATCGAACACTCTATAAACATCTTTAAAAAGATTTGATTTTAAAACACAGTAGATGCACACCGAAGATGCTGCTTTCGAGGACAACTTATTGCAGTATTGCACCGTTTCGGTCAGATCTACCCTTCAAAATTTCGCCAAGCATAATTGAATGAAAATTTTCACACTTACCTCGAGCGTCTTTGCAAAGGTGTCACTCGGAAGTGCGATCGCAGGAACGATGCAAAATGAGTGCAAAATTGAGAGTTTTCGATCCGTTTCAGCTCCAAAATGCAGGAAAATTGCCCTTTTTGCGAGCGCCACCCGTGATCAGTGAAAATTCTTACTACGGACTGTAAAGAGACGCCATTGTCCTTTCAAATTTTTTTACGCGAGTTGCTATATCAACAACCGTATATGAGTTTTGATTGGCTGTTGTTGACAATATGTTCTCAAAATTGGTTCATTCATGGAGTGTTGTCAGTCAAATATTGATCACGTGACATGGTGTGATTGCGCGCGGAAAGAATATGCCCAGACTTGTCCACAAACAGTCGAACTCGGACTAATGAGCTCCCTCCGAATGATCGTTGAAGTGAAGCGATCGCTTAATATCTCTCCCATTCCGTGATTAAAGCTCTTACGTTGAAAAAGAAAGGTAAGCTATTCTATTTTAAGTTTGAGGATGGTTTCTGACTTTGAGTAAATCGATTTGCGGCTAAATAAAGCTGTCGTTCGATATTATGACACTTTCGCGCCATTTTAAACAACATGGCGCTGTACAATTTGTAAACACTTGAAGTCGCAAATTGGGTTTTCGTTTGACAAAGCCACCTTTTGAGGAACGATCTATTCTTCACAGGTATTTTACCTGATGCAAAATATACGAGGCAAGCAGTTTCCTGCCCCCAAATCAGCTGTGTGTTCGATTTTTCTCTTTGTCGCCTTAAATTGAAATGGACAAAAAGAATCTCTAGTCGAAACTGACTTTTCTTTTTGTAATGCGTTATTGCGTGATTATGTGTTCTTGGCTAAAGACATATCCAGTCTGATGCATTGTTCCAACTGACGACCAATCTATTGTAATCTTTCTTGCATAACAATTGTCTGTTAAGAGAAAATATTACACCCAAACAATGGTTGTTTGTCATGAGAAGCGTCATACATTCAGTTGATTTTAGTAAATGACAGTCGTCCAACCACTCAAAATTCTGATATCAGCTTGCATATTACTCACAGTATTCTTTATATATGATGAAGAGAATTTGTATTACAGAGAAGACTTAATTCACCTGTTTGTCCCTTACTTTTTTTTTTCTCGCAACCTGTTTGTTTGACTGAGCAGTGTTTCAATGCCTTTAGTTGTACTTCAACCTTAATTTAGCAAGGAGAAATGAAGTGTTGGTCGCTTTAAGTTATTAAAGGGTTGATATAGAGTGACAGTAGTTTTGACTCTAAACATTGCATGTTGGGACAGGTTTGTAGTCCTCAGAGGAGATTTATGTAGAAGGTACATAACAAAGGAGGCCAAATAATAATAATAATAATAATAATAATAATAATAATGATATTATTATTATTATTCATACATTACCCCAAATTAAACTTCAACAAGACCCATAAAAGTCCTGAATGGTCTAAATCATAGCTTGAAACAAAGTAAGAAAATCTGAAGAAACTTTTCTGTGGGTTTTCCTCCCAGCTTTCAATATTCCTTTTTCTCCCTCTGTTTATTGTTCTTTAAAGGTCTTCAGTCTGCTGTTACAAAACTGTACATGGATTCATCGGATCATCTGGTGAGAGTATTCACAATGATAAGATTATTACATCGTAATACATGATGTACCAAGACAATCAGCTTTTTCAAATTAAGCGGTAAGATTTTGCATCAGTTCATCAGCCTAGAGCACTAAAGGAGTTAGCCCACAGTTTTCACGGTCAACAATTTTTGCTCGCCAGCCCATCAAATGACAGTTGCCCTCTATATGTATAAAAATGTGTTAGACGGTAAGTGTAGTGGATCATTCTGCTTGCCAATTCCTGGCAGACTCTCCTGTACATTATGCCCTTACACAACTACACAGCCTTACGTTAGATTCCAGAGCTAACAACCACTAATAGAGACCTTTTTGTGAGTCTTGTGGTTGAAACCATCCTGGCAGGGCTAGGTCATTTTACTACCTCATGCTAATGTGCTTAACCCTTTAAGCCCTAAGAGTGATCAGCATCAAATTTCTCCTTGTAATATCAATGCTTTGTGAAACAGAGTGGTCATGAGAATTATGGACATGATAACACAAGATGAATTTGCTTGATATTTTATCAACTTCTCCCCACTACTTCTGTAGGAAATGACTAGGGGCAACAAATGAGAATTCAAATTTTGATCTTAGGGTTTAAAGGGTTAAAGTGTTTTTGCCACGTTGTGAGTAATAACCCAATTTAGTAAATCCCATGGCCACTTAACCCATTCACTCTCAGACTACTTTATGGAAAGATTAAATTTTATTTTTAAGTCATTTATTTTTTTGAGCCTGCGGACAAAATCTTAATGGTGTTACCATTCATTTAAAAGCTCTTAAAATAGTAGAACATACATGTAGTTAGTTACAAAAAGAAATTTATTTTTTTCTTTTTTCCACTATTTGAAGTGAAAGGTTTGATGGACAATGTGTACGTAATTGAATTATCCTTTCGAGGGTGACCAATGTGTGTAGTTTATTACATTGTATCATACAGCCATTTGCCTAACACAAAAAACTTAGCAATTTGAGTGTCCATGTTTAGTGTTCATATGATGGCAACTTTATGTTTACTTAATTTTTAACTACATGTACAGCCGTAATACTGTGAGTCACTTAATCATACATGTATCTTTATGCCTGCACTGTGTGTGGTGAGTTAAGACTGCTATCATGTGACAATCAATAGAGTGACATTAGAGTTATACTTATGCGCAAAAAGAAAAAAAAAAGCAACGATAGTCCTCATTTCACCCATGTAGTGAGTGGTCTAACTTTTTAGCAGTACTTTTTCATGTATTTACTTTCTAGTATTTTACAATTTAAATTTAAACTAAACATAGCAATTTTCTTGTAAAGACCAAGGTAAATTAAAGTCTACATTTTTAGTGAAGGTGCTGAAGTCTGAAATTAGATCCTTGATCAAAACATGGCAAGAGTGCTGTCAGATAGCCCCAGTGGTAGCCTCCCACACATTCAGGCTTTAAATGAACATCTGCTCTGGAGGCTAGCCCCATGGCTGGTGGGATCATCCCTTCGCCTGTTGTGTTTTTGCCATGATTTGCCACAGGGAAATGTATGTTTGTTTGGCCCCTTTTAAAAATGCTACAAGTTATCTCTAGCTAAATTTTGGACAAGCTCCTCACAGCTTGAGGCCAGTAATTAATGCCTGATCAGAAGCAATATCAGGTTATTGGTAAACAGGTGCCTTTCCACAGCTCAAAGTACATGCCACACTGATTGAGCTACCGATAAAAATTGACAGTATCAAAAGTGTTTTCTGGCCTCACACCAAAATAACTTGTTGTTTGATATCAAGGAAAAAAAAACATTTTGGTCAAACCTTCAATAAACACAGTTTCTATTATCACATCTTCCTGCCTATTTATCACTGTATGGCTAGAGCTGTTTGGAAATTTTCACCGTTTCATGTTGAAATGAATATTAAATATTTTGCTTTGTTCTCTTTTTCTGGCCTTGTTTTGCTCTTTTTTTTATCATTTGTCTTTTCAGTGCCATATGCGCCTGAAATATTTTTGCTTATCAGAGTGACGTCAGTCCACGATGGCTAAGAAAACATCACTTTAAAAGTAAATTCGCGCTGCCTCAAACTTATATCGCACTTATTCCATCTCGTTTAACTTTTCAAATGCTTGCAAAATTTTTTTGGAGTTGAATTCTAAAGGACTGTATCAAAGTTCATGCAGGAAAAGAAAAAAAAGTTGTTGTCATGTTGTAGTCGTGAGTGACAGCTAAGAAATGTACAAAAAAGCTTGATGTATGTGCAAAGTTGTTTTTTTGACAATCTAAACCTATTGATTTTTCCATCGCCGTCATCGCTTAAGCTCGCTATTAAGGCTGGATGCAAGAGCTATCCCCAGCTGGTTACTATGAGCTTGACCCTTGGCTAACTTCATAGGAAACAAAAGGAAAAAAGAACCAAAAGAACCTCCTACATGCAGCTGTTCATTATGCCATGTTTACAGTTTGCACATAACTGGAAACTTGAAATCTTAATTAGTAACAGCCCTAAGTCATTATGACTGTGATGATTCTATTGGTGACTTTGCAGACAATAAAATACAGTGTAATTATTTTGCATAAAAAATAATGTAGAGAGGTACCAGCGGCTATAATCATTGTTCAATTATATGATTTCCCATTGCTTCCAGAACGTTGATGTTGTGCGGCGCTCCTTGCTGTTTAATGTCAGCACTTCACTGGAAGACCAAGATGTCACTGGCGAGAGACAAGAAACTGCCCATTTATCTGAGGGACACATCTCCGCTGAACTGCAACTACAGAATGAATGTGAAACCCTTTGGCAGGAGTTGAACAATGTAAGATCATGATTATTATCTATCAATCTATTTGAAAAAACATATTTTTTCTCCCAGGATATTTTTTCTCACCATTTTTATGTGGTTTGTTGGACCCGATGCCAACTAATTAGAGTGAAGTTTACATGTTTTCAGCGAAATTTGTAACCACTTGAATTACAATTAAGCCCTGCTATTGTTTTGTAAGGCAAATTATTATAAAGAGGCCTGCTGTATGGCTGTGCCCAGGCAAGTTGACCGTAAATGAGTACATAAGTTTGTGTATGTTGACAACAGCCTATAAATATAGATATTTCTTGTAGACATACACTAAAATAGAACATGCATGTACACTGTACATTGTGTATAACATGATAATCATTGTTATTATCATTTTTATATATGACCTTTTCTCTTAGTTTGAATTATTTGATTTTCCTTTAGTTTTGTCTATGGATTTTCTAAAAGTACCTTCAGGAATTTTTCCTTACATTCTCATTTAATTGAGGCTTGTTTACGTCACTATTTTTCTTGCTATGACATTTTGAGTGCACAAATCCTCTAACAAGCTGCAGTAACATAAAATCATGTGTTTATAATGCTGTTATCATCTTTCATTAGTTCATGTAACTCCAAAGAAAAAAACTGCAACCCCAATACAGTCAATCCAGCCGTGAAAATGTGACCCCATCCAGCGGCCCATCCCCATTAGCCTATTACTAGGAAGTATTCCCCCTGAGCTTCAGGTACAAGACCTTCAACTTCATGTGCCAGAGCTTTTCCACTTTGTGTTCTAGTTTTTATGGAGAATTAATACCATCATCTTCACTAAACTAATGATCCCTCCTAAAATAAGTGCCCCCCCCCCCCCCTTATTAAACCCCCAACCCCCTTGCTTGAATTAAATAAGCCCCCAGGGGGGGCTTAATAGAGGGTACATGGTAAACCCTAAAATTGAATTGTAACATTCATTATTAATTTTTAGACTTTATTTGTTTTACTTGAAGACTCATGCCCGGCTAGAAGCAAGAACTAGGGCAGGCTCATCTAAAGTGGATGAAGGCGGCTTGGATGGTTCGAAGGTGGGCCTGTTAATAGGTCTTTCTCAAACCTATAATTATCAGTTTATGTGTACTTTAAATAATTTAAACTATCTATCTTTCTAATTTGAGTGCACCCGCACTAATTTGATGAGTCCGTCCCATTCCTGTCTTCTTGCCATGACAGATAGAGATATCCTGCTTGGTAAGAAGACCGATACAAGTATCTCTCACTAGTTAGTCAATAAATATTGTTGCTGGGTGCGTCCTTGAGTGGGTGCTGTGTTTTGGTTTCTAAAGAAGTAGTTTGGAAACAATGATTCTCATTCTTGCTTCTCCATCAGTGGCTACTAAACTGCAGCTGACTTATCTGGAGACTTGTTAAAATTGGATGCAGGTCCAGGTTGTAAAGCTCGTTGTTATGATCTTTTAATAATAATTGTTGTTAATTAATCTTAATGTGATGAACAGACTTATTCATGGATATATTAAACAGTTTGGCATAATTATCCATAGGTACTTGAAAAAGTGCTTAAGGTAAAAGAAAAGAAACTTCAGACGGAACTCGTAGCTTTGGAAAATCAGGGCCTTCAAGGTGAGCATTTGCATGAAATTAATAATAATAATAATAATAATAATTTACATTTATAATTTAAGTTTATAATAATTTACATGTATACAGTTAATAAATTAATAAATTAACTGTACCCTCATATGCAGGGTGCAAAGAAAATCATTTTTACAGCCTGCCATTCGGGCAAGCTGAAGCTAGCATTTACTAGCCCAGATGTCATTTCAACCAGCACCCCCCCCCCCCCCCCCTCCCCAAACTTTTTGACTAGCATTCAGAATTGATTTCACAGTTCTTCTGTTATTCAAATTCCTCATTCCTCAGCATTTTTCTCTTTTGTTTCTCATAGTTACGTCAGCAAATCCAGAGTACACTGGAACATGTCTAAGGAGTGAGGTACAGTGTATAAACCCCACTGACTTCAGAGTACATAATAGAATATTGTTTTGTTTTTGTTTTTTTTGCTGTTGCCATTGTTATTTTGTTATTGTATTGTTTTTGTTGTTGTTGTTGTTTGATTTTTTTTCTAAAGACTCTGAGCATTGGAAATTTTAGTGCAACTTAAGTGTGGGGGTAGAGTGGAGGCCATCAATATTCTTTAGCACCAAACTTCAAAATTGTTCTATACAACTGTTTTGTTTTATATTAGTTGCTTACAAGTATAACACAGTTGGAAGAGACATTAGAAGTGATTAGAAAGCAACGCAAAGAAGTAGAGGATGAACTTAAGAGGTATTTATCTTTTATCTAAAGTTACTGTCAAGCTCAGAAAACCTTGAACCAGTGATCTTCTTACATCTGCATCCTGCGTCCCTAACGAATAGAAAAAAATAACCTGGTTACAGGAAAACTCCAACTGGCAGGACACAACCAGTAAGAAAAACTACCTACAGGACAGGGGGATTTGAACCATTTATGTCTGAATTGCTAGTCTTGAGACTTGGCTACTTGGGCAAACGGTGCACCCACTTATTTTGGGACTTATCAGTTGATTACATGATCATTGATTTTCAGAGAGGAAGAGATTCTTAATCAGCATAAGGAGATTGGTCGCTCTCTTCAAATGAAAATTGAGAGCCTGGAGCAAGAAAAAGAAAATGCTCCTAGTGGAATAAGGTATTCAAAACATTAGTTCTGTGTATACATATGATAAATAGTTTTTGGGTGCATGGAGGTGTGATGCTGGCCAGGACAATGGAACCAACCCTTGGTCTATACCAAACCATTCATTTTGCTGATTGAACTATAATATTAATTTATTGTAGTTCAATAATTAAAATTACTTAATTACCCTTTTCTGGACTTACATGTAGAACCCAAAATATCTATCAAAGATTCCGATGGACCAAAAAGCCCAATTCTTGATACCTGCACCACCAATCAATATTCCACAATTCCTCTGACTTCTACACCTCTCCCATACTAGACATCTTTACCCTCCACTGTGGCACATAATGAGTGTATAAGCCTATTTAAAATTTATAAAATCATTGGATAGCAATTTTCACGGGTTTTCCTTTGTCTAGCTCTGTACCTGGCACAGTATGCACTGACTGTGAGACTTAGAGGGGTTGTTTGTTTTAGTATTTACCAAGTTATTTTAGTATTTGTTTATGTTTGACAGTGTTTCAGGATTTGTTGAGGAGATTTTTAATGATTGTTGCAAATTCCCAAGAAAAGAGTTTCGGCTACCTGCAGTGCAAAATTATAGATGGAAGATAAGTAATGAAATATTCTGTGTTAATTTTTTCAGTCAGATGAAAGAACTTGAAAAACAAAAGAAAGCTGCAGATGTGTATCTTACTCAGATCATGAGAAAACTGGTTTGTAGTATGGCTCCTATTCATAGGTCTCTTCTTGACTTTTTCACACTCAGTGAGCAAAATCTCATCAAGGCTTTCTGTCAAGCTACAAACAAAACCCTTGAATGTTTATTGCATGTCAAATCACAGCAAAGATTAGGACAAGTAAGCAAGCCACACAACCACAAACTTATATCTTGCAGTTTAATTGCCCCACACCCGTTTGGATTTTCCCTTGCAACACACAGTAACATTCCAAAAATATTTCTGGTGACCTTGGTCTTGTTAGCTTTACAGTAAAAGCTGGGAACCTGTTATTTTGAGTCCATAATGTACTTTAGTGTTCAAAACTTAGCCTCAGGCAAATGTTGGTTGCAAGGGGTCACACAGCTCTGCTAGAGCACAGCAGTCTCATTGGTGTTTTGGACTGAAGACACAACAGCCTAAGGAATGTCTGCTTTCAAACACCTCACTCATATTCATGAAACAAAAATAAAGAAAAATCCCAAATCTCATTTTTTAAAACTTCATACAAAAGTGCAGTGTTTAAGAGTATTCTAAGGAGTTCTTTTCATGGTGTTTCATCTACAAGATACATTACACTTAGCATGATTCCTTTGTGATAGACTCTGATTATTATGCCAAAGTTGCAACACTAAGATTTAATTAATAATTATCTATTCATTTGTCATTTTAATGCAGGGATCATTTTTGTCCACAAACTTTCCTCTGCCATCACCTGATGATGTGAAAAGAAACAAGGTACATTTTTTTAGGACTTAGTTTTCACATTTTCATTCATTCCTTCTACACAGCATTCCAGGCAAAAAAAAAATTACAAAAAAAACATTCCAAAAGATTGAATGTGCTTACTGCAGCATTCCTATGGAAAAAGCCCCAGGCTGTTCAGAAAACAGTGGGAGGGGCGTGGCAGTCTGTCCACCTGTAGCTTTGTTCTAAGCTTCTTTCTGGTATCTCCATTGCCCCTTTATGGAGAACTCTCTTCACTGCTAGGACCGATGCAAACAAGAGCAGCGGCAACATCTTGGTGTTTGTTTAAGGCAATAAAAATGACTGAAGAATTAGCCTGGACCAACTCTACTGTGGGTTTCTGCTTTAAAGAGGTGGACATTTTATAGTGGTGTCAATCAACAGAGAATTAACCTTCTTGCCTGTTGGTTCACTGAGCGAAGACCAGGCACATAGGAACGTTTATGAGGGGGTGGGACGGTGGGGTAATGTACCCTTGATTTTCAATTTGTTATTACCTTATCTTATATGTTTTTTGCCTTCTAGAATCAAGGGAAGGGAGTTCTTGTAGATCCAAACATCAGCTATATCTCACTTCAACAGCTAACAGAGGTGAGTAGAAAGAAATATTGGAGTTCTCAGGGCATTTTATAATAATAATAATAATAATAATAATAATAATAATAATAATAATAATAATAATAATAATAATAATAATAATGATGTTGATGACAATGTCAGTAATGATAATGATTATATCAATGATAGTGATAGTGAAAATGATAATAATGATAGTAAATCTTTAAGTCCCAAGGGTGACCAACGTCCATTTTCTCCTAACAACATCAGCAGATCATCAAGAGTACAGGTTATGAGAATTACTTAATTGATTACCAAAGAGAGAATGCTTTGATCTTAAACCAAATTCTCTCAACTGTTCTTAAAAGAAATGTATGGAGATCAGTCTGGAGAATTTGTATGTTGATCTCGAGGCTTAAAGGGTTAAAACGACTTGCCTGGGCCCCTGTCCATTTGGCAAGTAAAGATAGAAAGTTTCTTGCCCCGAACTCAGAGGACCGCCAGACAATACTTATTTCCTGAATCCTGAATCCTACAGTAATATCATTTGAATGGACATTTACAGTGCTAGAGGGTGAAAATGTCTTAATATAAACACATTTCAAACGACAAATAATTTCTCTCAATAGGACCTGATGAACATGTTGTACGCCAGGCCTCACGATCCTTACATACGAATAAAGGATTTTCACTGGCCTCCGTACATTGAACTGTTACTAAGGTGTGGCATAACTCTGCGGCACCCTCAAGACTGCAATCGTATTAGACTTGTGGCGTTCAACCGATAGATCACCAAGGTGACTATTTTGAGAAGACGGGAAGGCGTTGGCAGTCCATGGTTTCAACCACAGGGCTCAAAATAATGGCCAGTCAAAGGACAATAACCTGACTTGACCTGCCAAAAACTTCACCCATCGGTCATGTTGACTTGTCACGCACACTCTTATTTTTGGAAAAAAAAGAAAAACCACAACAATAACAGACAGTTCTCACCCTTTAAATCTTAAATTTTTGTCTCTTTGTAAGACACGCTAACAAACAGAAAATCACACAAGGATTAGTTAACATTCTCCAAGAATAATATGACCTGTCAGAATCGAGACTTGACCGAGAAAAACATCGTGTACGCACGCCCACCGTCGGAAACTTATTTTGAGCCCTGAACCGTCAGTGCAGAAGTTTACCACACTACCACATACCACACTAAGTTAACAGTGCATCTAAAAACCAAGTTAGCTGTGGTGAATTGATGTACCGGGTAGTGCCGAGTCTCTCTTCAGTTGAGATAAACGATATTTGGAAATCAACTATATTTGGAAATCAAGAGGATCATTTTCCCCACTGTCTGGTTGGTTAAAAAATTCGCTACGCGGAAGGGTAATAGAAAGTGTACCTTGTCTGTTCTATATAACAACATCAAACGAGCAAAGTCACACCTTTTTAAAAGTGCCCATTTTATCATTTATTTTATTTTTAAAGAACCAAACTAATAAACCTAGTTATTTTAAGGTAACAATGGGTTTGTTGTTAAATTCTCTCTACGAAGGTTTATCTTGAAAAAATAACTGTACAAACAGAACATCTTTTAAAGGTTTTGTTGAGTACTAGATAATTTATATGAATCCGCTACATTTCGTTTTCAGAAAATGCTTGCGTGACGCGATAAATTCTTCTAAGTTAAGAAATATTTAATATACTTAGTAACTGAAACTGTAACTTTTCTCTTTTTCTCGTTTTCCTTCCTTCTTTCTTTCCGGTTTACAATCTGGCACGTCCAGGGAAACCGGTCGTTATTTAATGAATATATTATGTAGTGTAATATAGCTTACTGTGTTCTCTCGCTTATAAGCGATACTTAAAGAATATAATTATTGTGCAGTGTAATATAGCTTACTGTGTTCTTTAGTCCGTTTTTCGCTCTTGAACGTTACATGTTTATGTTATCCAAATGGTCACACGGAGGGAAACTGGGACGAGTTAATTTTCACAAAGACTTCCGGGATCGTTATCGGGGACGGGCCGGTTAGCCTTTCCATGCCTCTGTTACAGTTCCCGAAGTCTGGTTCATAAGTAGCGATTTCGACGGGAAGGGGATTTGTGCCGAAACGTGTCCCGCGATTGTATTTGAGATCTTTACTGCAGACACGCTGGTCAGCAATTGGCGAATTGTTTTCCCCTGTCCGTATTGACATTCCCAGAAGTCTTTGCAAGAGTTAACTAGGCGCAGTTTTCGTTTCTTAAGTGGAGGATCTTGTGAGAATTCCACAGAGCCCCTTAAAATCTACATTTTCTCAAATGGGAGAGTCAGTCCACAAGAACAGGATTTCGTCCATTCACCAGTCACTGGATCCTGTTTACGCCCTTTTTCAGGAAAAACATGGCAGTGTCCGTCTCCTGCAACACTTGATTTTCCCTCTGAAAAAGTGTAAAATTGATATTACTAATGATGGCGCAAATGTTTCAGGCCTCGACCACACGAAACCGGATATTTTTCAAACCGTATACCGTATATTACTATTTTTTCCCCCACAAATCGGCTTTCTGTGCACACGAAACCAGTGAATCCGCTTATTGACCCGCTTGAAATGCGTGTAAAAAAATATGCGGTTTTTAAAATATATATATCAGGATTGGAGTTGACGGGGCCTCAGTCTGAGATAAACCCCTTCTGGTGGTGTGGCAGTGAATACGGCACTTTATGGGCTGGTCACTGTGTCTGGGTGGCGAAGATCCCCTAATGACCCGAACGATATGCTCGTCTATCCCTGCCGGATTGGTCCAGGGAAGGGGCCTGTGTAAAGACCCCCCCCCCGCCCCTGATTTTGTTTGAGGGGAGGGGGGTACACAGGCTAAGGCCTAAGAAAACAGTATTCGTGAAATGTCATGAAGATTACGATACCTTGTCTGTTGAGAGGCCATGATAATGATGCGTCTGTCGTCAGTTCACTCTCTTCATTGTCTGGGGCCTCGGTCGTATTGGTCTCCTAGAAAGAGAGTCAGATACTGTAATCATTATTTTATTCAACAGCCAGTAGGTGGGAAGTGGGGTGGGGAGCATTATATGTTGCAAAGAACCTGCCCTTAAATTAATTAACGCGTTTTCACCAAGCTTATCCAGTCATGATAGCTGGATATGGGTCTTGTTTTTTGTTTGTTTGTTTGTTTTTGTTTTTGTTTGTTTGTAAGTTTGCTGTTTTAAGGATCAAGGCAAAGTCGTGGCCCGTAAAAAGTTTGCTGTTTTAAGGATCAAGGCAAAGTCGTGGCCCGTAAAAAAGAAAAAGAGGGCAATCCCAAGTTGGCAAAATAGACTTATCTCATCCGCTCGGGCCAACAATCAGACACGCGATAAATTTCCTTTACTGTGCCCCTCGCGAAGTCAGCTACATGTATATACAAACAGTAAACACCTGCTAATAAGAAACTACTTTTTTTGAAGTTTGGCAAAATACCGTAAAATTCCGAAAATAAACTCCTCCACATACAAGGCCCCCAAAATCGTAACGCTAAAAACCCTCCGTTAAATCGCCCCTCCGAATATAAGCCCCCCCCGGGGAGTTTGTACTTGGAATTTGCTCTCGAATACAAAGTAAAACAAAGCAAAAATGGTAAATTTCCTTTCCACTACAAGCTAGCCCAATGGATTTTGAAACGCAAACTTCCCTCCGTACATAAGCCCCTCCGAATATAGGCCCCTCCAAAAATAAGCCCCTCAAATAGGGCCTTTGAAAAATATAAGCCCCGGGGCTTATTTTCGGAATTTTACGGTAGGTTCTTGTATTTCGGGATACTTATTGGTAATTTAGGCTAGCTAGGTTTTAATTAGGTTTTTAATTTTTATAAAGGAGGTAATAGATTGTTGATGACCACGAAAATTCACAGTTGCACTATTCTAGCCCTAAAAAAACTGATTACCGAATTTATATACAGTTTGTTTCAGTGTCTTCTTGTTACACTTACATTTACAAGTCAAAGTTACACTCCTCTGTTAAACTGTTTATCATAATTTAACTGTAACCGACATACAAGAACCTGCTTGATCTTGCTTGGCTAAACAGGTTCTTGTATTTTGGGGTATTAAAGTGGCAAGTTTCTGCCAGGAGGTTCTTAATCCAGTTTCTTATTAACGGCTGTTTACTGTAACTCTTCAAACATGCCCCTCTCCACTAATTCGAGAACATTCCAGCAAGGCATGCAACACCAATGCCATATTTCCTCTTGTTAGAATGATGAAGGGTGAAGAATCACAAACTATCACAAAACTGCTTTCTTGTGAATGCAGTTTTGGTCTTGCAAGTACCTCAGTGTCATATCTCTTCTTCAGTCTTTCTCTGATTAAAAGAGATCTGGTCAGTAGCTTCCAGTTAGCTAACATACGCTTCTCACGTTTCTGCAAAAAGAGAATTCAATAAGTCACTGAATTCAAGTCACCTGGCAACTGAGACATCTGGCAACACAATAGGAAAACAAAAGAAGAAGTCAACATTCGTAAGTATCATCAGGCCACTTCCCTCTGACGTCACAATTTGCCTGTTGCCCGCTCAGAAACTTTTGGCGGGAAAATATTTTGATCATTAGATGTCATGTGACCACGAAGCAGCAAATGAGAGAGCACACTGTGAGTTACCTCTGCCTTCCTTTTCTCAGCTTGTTCCTCCTCCTCTCTCCAAGCATCTAAAAGAACTTGTTCAAATTCCTGGCACACAACCACACCATCAATACTGCAACGATTGAAAAAAAAAAAGTAAAATGAAAAGAAAAAAAAATCGTTTAACAACATTTCATTTGATAAAAGACTGCAAAACAAAATCAAAATATTTCCCCGTTTCTGATTGGCTGAAAGCACGCGCATAATTCACCATAACCAGCTACTGATGACTAAATTTGGAAGAATTTTGCGATTAATCAACCGATGACGTCAAAAGTGCAGCTTCCTTACAGGTAAATGCACCGTTAACCGAGGAGACCAAGGGACGAGGTTGAGACGGTTTTGGTTATGAAAACAAAATGGCGGACATTTCACTCGTTTCAAGAGTAAGAACTATAGGCGCAATAATAGCTAAAAACATGACAAGATCATGGCTAACACGGCTGTGTTATGTTCTGTTTATCATATAAACACCAATGAAATTCCAAACTATTTCACTTTTGAACAGTTTTTGTTGGAAAAGGCGCGAATTATTATGTAGCCATAGCAACGGCGATCTTTTCGCATGTGAAGGTATCATGTTCACCTGGTGTTTCATTGGTGTTTATATAATAAAAGTTCACATTATCTTAAATGTGAGGATTATTTAAAGCGTAGTAGGTGGTATGAGAATACTCACACAGGATGGCTGAATCCACAGTGGAAATCAAATCCAACAACAGCTTGTGCACAGTCAATCCCAAGTTTCTTCGCCACTCGTTGAATGCCATTAACTGTGGAAATAGCAAATTACTTATAAGTTAAGACACAAAACAAAATCCAGGAGCGGACGGAGGATTTGTGATAGAGGGGGCCTAGAAATATAGTATAAAGTGGCAATATGGCGCCCATCTGGACTGCGAAAAACGGCGCACTTTTCTAGGCAATTTCGGGCGCATGCTTCATCGGGAAATTTTTTGAGATTGAAATTCTCTGAGATGCAATCTAGTGCATTCTGGACGCTTGAATTTAGCAAATGCCTGGATTCCATATTGAACATGTAATGCTGAATCTCCCATTAGCCGTCGTAATAACGCGATTTCAAACTTACTCTGAATATGCTTCGTTCCTGGAGGAAGCATACAGGGCAGAAACAGTTCCACATTGCCGTACTCATTCCTTGGTACTTTCCCCTTAAGGAAAACAGATATTAAAGTTATTTTTCAAAAAGCGTATTAAGTAAGACCCTAACGTTATATTGGTTGTTTACCATTCACAAAAAGTTTCAAGAAAACCCGGATGGAAAGTGAATGGAACAGGACTTTTTGGGTCGTTTCAGCGCAAAATATCTGCGAGCAACGGAGCATCTGAAAAGGTAGTGCTATTTTTCTGGACGGAATGTTCCAAACGGAAATTTGTGTTCTATTTCTTCAAAGCCATCTTCGATACCAGTTTTAGGCATTCGCCGTCGTTTTTCGGTAAACGCGTTTCAGGAACGAACTTACTGGACCTGAATTTTGCATACCCTTAGCCCACACCGTTGGCCGACCGGTTTTGCCATGTAAATGATAAACAACCACCATTTCCTATATGTTGCTCTGTTTTTCTGTTTACTTGTTTGTTTTTTTGTTTGTTTGCTTTTTGTCTTTTCCTGCTAACACGACTGCCACCACCAACAACACAAGCTACACGATGTTAGGCGCGACGAAAAAGAAAGCACCAATTTTTGTGTTGTGTTCACCTACTCCATAAAGCGGTCTCGTGAAATAGGGAAGTTTCACGTCGTAGTGGTGCAACGACAGCAAAGAAATGTACAAAATAGCGTGATACACGTGCAAAGTTGTTGTTTGTTAATATAAACATATCATTTTTTGCCGCTCTCCTTAGCGTCACCGTCGTCGTTTGTTTTTGTTGTCATCCAGAAATAGTGCTGCCATGGTAACGTGATGTCACACTTCTCTCTATAAAACGGGAACTAATTAGGCATTTCAACTTCGTAGTGAGGCAGTGACAGCACGTGATGCACGTGCAAAATTGTTGTTATGCAAATTAAACCTTGCTTCTTACTGAACTACGCTACCAGAATACGTAGGAGATCATGGCGGGCCGTAGTGTGAAGTACGTAAGTATTTAGTTATATTTTATAGCTTAGGCAGGGCGCTAGTGTTTGAAAGAGAATTACTTTGGCAATTTTTGAAGGCATATTTTCCGATTATAAACCCCAAATTCGGTGTCAGGCACGGCACACCAGTGAAACAAACCGCCAAATCCACTAAATGCTGTTGAAGCGAAAGAGGAGAAGGGATAACAGCTCACCAAGTGGTGGAAATGGGGCAAACACAAGCAAACCTAGATAACTTCGTCCATGCATCCCCCTTATTTATCACAATTCGTTTGCCTCGGGGAGTCAAAACACGCCATCGACTTCAAGGGAGTTCGCTTTCATTTGAGAAGGTAAGCGAGTTGGAACAATCGTGATAAAGATTGCAAGAACGCGAATTCACATTTTAAGCGACGCTTTGCTATTCCAGGTACTGACGCCTAGCGGAATATAATTACACCGAACTAGACAATTTTGTATTCCTTGCTTATAAAAGCTCCAAATAAAACTAGTTTGACATTAAGTGGTTTTGGCGTTAAGGGATAAGGGATCTCAGGTAGACGTCCATATACCGGAATCCGTAGTTTCTAGTCGACATTGTTATTCATATTCCGTTCTTTATCCATCGTAATACAACTGCATCTGTTGTTATAATAATATTATGCTTTGTTACCTGGCTAGTAATAGCCCACGTTCGATATATTTTAAAAATTAACACGACTCCGAGGCTTTCTGGTCATATTTCTATAGAGCGTTTTCACCCACGTGTCCAGCTCTATGCAAATTTATTGGAAGAAAAGAAAACGTTTGTGTAAGAAAAGAGTTCAACTCCACCTGATTGGCTTGGGACACCAACATGACCGCTGTTTCATTGTTTTGGGACACCAATATGGCCGCCGTGACGTCAAGTGAAAACACTCTTATTTTTTAATATTAGTTTGGTGTTCTTTGTGCTCAAGTCTCTTCAGGGAATTGCGAAACGATCCCTTTAAGGAGTCGTGAAAAAATTGCAATTTTGACCCTAAAGCCTCGGAGTCATGTTAGAATTTTAATATATCGAATGTGGGCTATTATTTCAGATGCCAGTATATAAAACACAATGCAACCCGAGATATCTTGCACATTATTAATTTAGTCTGATGTTTTCTCGTTCAAACATTTCGTGGAGATCATATAATATAAATGAAAACTAAGTTCTACTCACATCTTTGGCGGGTGGTGGTTTGTACTTCTCTGTCTGCCATCTGCCAAACAGGTCAATTGTTACTGAGTCACGCTCATGGAGTGGTTGATTCTGCATACACAACCAATAAAAAGCAAGTGTATAAAAATAGACCAAAACAATTTTAACGTTAAAAAGTTAAAAATTTACACAAAAATAATACGTTTTATCCTGACAGTCCTTACCCTTTTAGGTCGTCCTTTTACAACCTTGTATGCCGTTTCACCTTGCTGCACATAAGGTAAACAAACATATAAATATATAAATTAATTAATTAATTAATTAATTAGTTAATGCGATTACCTCTCTTAAGCGACCAACTGCCATAAGCTACCACTAATCCAAAACATCAACATTTTTCCAGCGAAATCACTACAGTTTGAACCTCTCGAAAAGAGCGCCTCGCGCAAGTGTCCGCGACCACTTATTTAGATGTCGGGCCCCTTTAGAATCATCCATTGTTTTTATCTTTCTGTTAGCGACCACTTAATGCGACGCCTAATTTGTACGTTCGTCATAAGTATTACACAACTAAGAGAATGAGATGTACTTTCAGTGCCAACATGAAACTGCACATATTTTATATTAGAAATCTCATGCAATGAATTCTCTTCCAAATTGTAGACGTGTTTGGCCCTCTTCTAGGAAGCAACCTCCTGAGGTTCTACTTTCTTTAGCGATCACCTCCCGTAAACGACCACTTAATCTTGTAATTTTGGGTGGTTGCTTACGGGAGGTTTGACTGTAAAACAAAATACTGTCAACTTCGAATTCTTTTGGAAACTAACAAAGGAGATTTACAGCGAAGTAAACGAATTTTCTGTTAAAAAAACCAAAACTGAAGTACTGCGACGAATTTCGAGTTAATCCAGCTGGCACGTGACACAAGTTACGTTTAATCCTTACCTTGACCACTAGTGCTTCATTCAACCACTTTTCTCGGGTGTGAAGCTACAAAGTATGAACAAACAAAAATCAGCTAACATATGACAATCTTTCCCTACATTACGGCAATACGGAAAGGCATTCTTTATCCCCAAGAGATCAACAAACTCTCCTTATTCACTGATTTTCATGTTCCTACCAATAGAGGACCTCCAACACTTGAAAACGCAATCCTTTTCTTCCCTCAAAGTGTTGGCTCCGTTTTTTTGTTTTTTGACGGTTGGCCAATTTACTTCCATAACTCAATTAAAAAAACACACAAACAAACAAAACAACTGCTATTTTAGAATAGAAACGAAACAACAAAAAAAGTAAAACATCAGATATAATAGATGTTCGACGAACTTAACTTTTATTTTACTATCCACTTACAGTGTGAACGCATTCTCTTGCATAAACTGCTTCACCACGGCAGTACCCCAAAATGGTAGCAGTTTCCGGGTATATGGCTGCAACATTGATAACAAAAAATAGTCATCGTATTAACAATTTGAATCCTAGTTATTCATCTAGAAAATTAGATTTCCGCAACTTTCAAAATTTTTTGACCTTGTGTAGATGTTGTGGTTCAATTTTATCCTAGGTTTCAATCTTGTTTTGTTTTGTTTTTGGGTATAGTAATGTATAATAATGATTTTGAAACAAAAGAAAATAAATTTAGACCAAGAATAAAATTGAACCACATGAAACAACGTGCTATATCTATATCGATTAGTACAGAGAAATTTATACGCCGGTACATTGCAAACTAAAAAGAATCCGACTTCGAAGTTTGACACTTTCTTTTAGCCCCATGTTAGAGAATCCTAGACAGTCTTGGACTCTGGATTTCACGCCGTGGATTCCAGATTCCAGGTATTGGATTCCGGATTATTTGTCAGTAAAACTTGGATTCCGCATTCCGAATTCCGAATGCCAATCACTAATGGGATTCCAGATTCCTTGAGCTTCATTCCGGATTCCACAAGCAAAATTTCCGACATTCAGGAATCAGGATCTCCCTTACATGGGCGATACATTAACATGATAGTAAAGACAATTTACTGTCACCAGAACTGGGAAGGAACCTATCCCGCTTTACGCTCCGATTACAACACACGGTGAAACGAGGACGCGGTCTGAACAGGTGTGGGTCAATGGAGAATTTCAAACAAATTGATCCCTTTATTTCCAATTATCATTCCAACCCTCTAATAAGTGCCTCAGATCCCGTCTACACGAATCCGGATATTTTGCTAAACCGTTTACATTTTTACATGAATTGGGCCTTCCGTCCACACGAATTCAGTGGAAACCGCTGTTCAGAATGGCTAAATATCTGGTCCACACGCATTCGAGTAAACAAATATACCGTTTTAACAATGTTTTGATTCGTGTGAACGAGGCTTAAGTTATTAGAAATGCGGGAATGGTCTATTGTACCATTTCTGCTTCTCAGTGGTATATAAAGAAAGCCTAAAAAAACGTTTTTCGCATTCTCCGTGCTAACCTTCGAACTTAAGAAGATGTCTCTTCAACACATACCTACAAAACAAAATACCATGCAACACGTGTCTAAAAGGGAGGATACTTTACATCTGCGCAAGCAACACAGAGCCATAACATTGCACCTTGATATCTGTTAGTTGTAGAAGGAGATTTCAATTTGTCAAACTTTTTCTCCATGATATACTTAACCTAACTTACATTCAAGCGGTGCGCTGCTTAAATACTAAGCCCTAACGAGAATTTTGTCACGATGTCATGTCGGCCTTGTTGGCGTACCAAGAAAACAACATATCCACTCGGGTCACACTAGACGGGAAGCTCTTTTACCACCAAAGCGTAAAACGTCAGGTTTTTCGTCCAGGGTTTGACGACTGGTTAACGTTAAATAGACAGCTTCCTGGGAAACAATCTCAGTTTCAGCATTTGCGCTTTTCAGGTTAAGCTAACCGGCTTTTTACACTGAATCACAACGTTGTTTCACTAGATCATAATGCTGTGCGGTTCAAATTAACGGCACACCTTCGTCGCTAGTAAAGATCATTCTTCAAGTAATCTGGGTTTGTTCGGAAAGGCAATCCATTGAAATAACATAGTACTTACAAAGGGTGATTTTTATACTCAGTTATACTGGTGGGCAAGGGTTTGTCAAGAAGTTGATCTGGTGGAAATATAAAAATCAAAACATGTAATAATCAAACAAACATAGATGAATGCAACGAAAGGGGCACATGGCCGAGTGGTATTAACCTATAAATGCACTTAACTACTTAAAATGGGCAAGAAAATACAAGTAGAGCGACCGAGGACGATATTACGGTGGTAGGGAAGCTAATACCGGGCATTATAATAAAAGCTAATATCAAACAGGTGTAGCAATTACAGTTCACGCAGGTATGGAACATGGTACCGGTTTTTAAAAAAGTTGACCACAGTTTGGACACAGTGGTTACATTACCTTCAATGTGCGCGTCTTCCATTTCCACCATTTTCTACCAAAAAAGTACACACAATTAATTATTTTATTCATTACTTAGCGTTTTCAAGACGTAAATAATAAATTGCAGTTTCTCCACGCTCGGACAGGCTCATCGTTATCAGCAGAAGTTCTTAACTAAAGCAGACAAATCAGAGAATTAAACAAGAAATATACCAACGCCTCCTACCTTATTTTTCGATCTGTAGGGATGAAGAGTATCTTCCCACCATTCAGTATCAATACGAAGCTTCCTGGTCTTGGACATCCAGGACGATGCGTATCTGTTGGTCACATCTTTGACAGCATTTTCTTAAAAAGAAACAGATAACCGTGACATTAACTGATAAGGTAGTATAAATATAGGATCTCCATATATACATATATACTTTTTCTTTATAGAAAAGTCGTCCTGGGAGGTTAACGTACATGTATAGTCGGACAAACAAGAAAAGTTGTCCAACGTACATTTATTTTTTCACCATATGTTATTTATTTCTTTTTCATTTACGGTGCAAGAGACGGACGGCCCTGACAACACTTACAGTGTAGAAAACATGAGATAGGATATAGAAACAAAAATGACAAGTCATAATCCTGCATTGTACTCGGAGTGAAAAGTTTACTGATGGAATTGATACGTTTATACTCGATTGCGTTCAAAATGAAGGCTAATTTTGCTGGAGAATGAGAATGACCCGACAGTCAAGGGGTATCCTGTGTTTCACCGAAACTTACTGTTGTCAAATGCTGTGACATAGACCAGAGGCTGGGTGGCCTCTTTTTCGCACAGCTCAGGATGATTGATGCTTGAGGATTTAAGGTGAACACCTGTTGGAATAATAATAAAAAATAGCGATGGTGATATTGATAATGATAACGATAATGATAATGAATTTACTCGCTAGGAAAAAAAGTCGTGCAAAATCCGCTGGTAAATCTGACTTTTCCAGAGTTGCTAGAGAATTGACAGTGGCCTAATGGTTCGGCCAACAACTTCTCAGTTTTCAAGGATATGTCGGTAGTTTTGTGCTTGCCTTTTCATTGGCGACACTTTCATCCAACTTTTAGGAATGCTTCAAACTTTTTAATCTTTTCATCGGAAAGCGTCAAATTCGTAAATTCTCGAAGGGTATGAAGACCACAACTAAACTATCCCAGACTCACACAAATGACTGATAGTTTGGCCCCAAAATTCACGTTATGATTTTCCATCTTTTAGAACCATCTATGCATCTTAACAACATCAGAATATCAAAACAATTTGAAAAATTTGAACAGCTGGTCAACAATTACTTCTCCATCCAAGGAAATAAAACCTTGTTTGATGGTAAACGAACCAGGTCCTGAAAAAGTCAAACTAATTATACTGAAAACGTAAAGAATGTGACAACACAATAGTGAAGCATAAATACTCACAGATCCACTTTTTTTCAACAGGTAAATAAACTTCGGTCCACCAGTTGGAGTCTAAAAGAAAATAAATCATAAGGTGTAAATGAGCTTCTTATACAAACTGCTAAAAGCTCTACATCAGCAGACTTCAAGAAGTGCCTCTGGACTGGTGTATAGGCTAATTTGCACCCGTCCGTTTCACCATGCTTGCCATTTCAATTAACAAGTGAAGCTGTATTCAGTATGGTATAGTGTGAAGAGAAATAGTACAGAACTGGTTCGAAGTCATTCACACACATCAAACATCCTCGCGGAGCAATTAGCCGAGAGGGTTTGGTGAACTAAATCCAAGTCCTCACTCTTGAATATTATTTTACTTACGTCTCAGTGGATTTCAGTCCTTACTCCTACTTATTCACTTCTGCGGCAGTTAGAATACCTGTTCATGGTGCACCAAAACCTGGCACATAACCTATCCAATAAGTGGCACAACGCACAGCTTCCCACTGTTATAGAAATCGACCCAAAATTACTGTTCTTAAGCGTAAAAAGAAGCCCTAGCAGTTATGGTTTTCAAGCCAGCGAAAGAGTTATCTGGTTCAGTGTGAACATGGCCTGAGAAAAGACTGCTATCAGTCCACCAAATTAGATGACGCACTACATGGACACAAACCTTGCTCATTAGAAACATATCCCAGGCATTGTACACTTTCATCTGACTCATCAGAGCTGATCAACTTCACAGCCTTTTTCTTCCCCGTTGATGACCCAGCTGAAGCTCGTCTTCTCACCAATGGTTTGCTAGTAACTTCAAAATCGCTGTCGTCATCCAAAAGATCAACAAACGATAGACCAATAGTTTCACCTGTGGAGCTAGTATCACTTTCCGTTGATTTCTTTCTTCTAGAGAGAGGTGTTTTGTCCTTTGCTTTAGACTTTCCGCTCACAGTGCCCTTTTCCTCAGAGTTCTCTTCACTTTCACTTGATTCCTGCTCAATCCATTCTGCATCAGCATCACTTTCACCATCGTCGCTTCCTGACAAAGAGTAGTCCACTTTCTTCCTCTTCCGCAAAGGTCTCTTGTTTTTCTTTTTGCCTTTCGTACCAGTACCGGCAGGATGATCTAACGCCTCCTTATCTGTTTTATCAGCCTGTTTCTTTCTTTTAGTTGTCTTCACAGCACAATTTGAATTGTTCAATCTCCCCTTTTTCTTTCCGAGAGATTTTTCCACATTCTCATCTGCCACTTGACCACTGTCACTCTTATTGTCTGCATTACAATTTATCTGTTTGTTTGATGGACTTTCATTCTTAGTTTTGATCTCTTTATTAATATCCACTGAAATATCACTTTTACTTGGAGTAGATGTCTTTAAACCGCCATTTTTAGCACTCTTGGTTGTACTCTTGAGATTCTTCTTTTTTAAAGTCTGCATGATTAAAACCAAAAGATTAATGAAGATTGGAATCTTATCCTGAGATACCACTACCACTACTTGACCCTTTGTTAGAAAGAGCCAAGTAATGCTATCATTGGTCATACACTAACTGTGCACAACATCTAATCCTTACACGGCATCCTTGAAAAGCAGCTTTTATTTGTAAATAGCTAGGTAGTTAAAATTTTATGAATATATTTTTAATCAGAGTTAGTTTAGTTAGGTATTATAGATCTTAGATTTTTTGTACATGCTGAAGGAATTTTAACCGTGTTTAAATAAAGTTATCTATCTATCTATCTATCTATCTATCTAATCCAACAAGCTAAGATTTCTTGGGGCATATATTTTCAGAAATGCACTGTTTCCTGCTTTGAGAGAGCATGGTTTGTAGAGGGTGGATTGTTGATCAATGATGATCCTGCTTACTTCAGCAGTGCTATGAGCAATGTGCCGCATGGAATCTGCAATGGAGTCTGAAAACAAGGCACAAGATGTGATCCAGTCTTATTGGACAGGAATGAGAATCCAAGTCTAAATGGCTTTCTTCAACTTATGACTTGGAGGTACATGTATCCACAGGAGCAAAGTTGCCATATGATATGAGGGCATTATGACGAGCCTTGGCTCTAAACGGAAGATTTGTGTTATTAAAGAGTTGTGTTGTTCATAAGTTAAATTAAGATAGAATTTTATTAAAGACAAGTTACCTTTGAGATTGATTTTCCCTCCAAATCACCCTTGACTGATATAGGCTGACACAAGAAAAAGTCAAACAAAGTTTTTAAAATAAATATACATGAAAATTGAAAACTCACTTTTAATGTATAATTATCATTAACAAAACAAACAGATACATGAAAGCAAACAAAGACCCTCTTAGTCTTTCCTACAGAACCAGGAAACTATCTTTAATGAAAATTAGATTTTAATGTCTCATTGTGTTCAACAAAATAAAGTCTTATGAAAAAAAAAATACAAACAAACAAACAAGCAAACAAACAAAAACAAACAGTATTGTCAATGCCTAAGAAATTCAGCCACATTACATCTTAATTATTACTTATGTTATACTTTGGTACAATGACAAAAATTTAGCTTTTTACAAGGTTAAAAAATAGAAAATGACAACAAAGTAAACATCAATCTTACCTGCATGGAATATACAAGTCTTGTGAGGTGTCCAAGGGATCTAAGAACAGCAACAAATACCTGGACAAAGGACAAATAAATTTGAGGGTGTTAAAAGATAACGATGCAAGAACCTTTCAGCGGTCTAAGAAACCGACCAAACAACAATAACAACAAATTAATACAGGAGCGAAAGAATGCAATTCAGTCTGATAGTAAAGAACAATAACAATAACAACAATATGTTATGTTAAAAAAACAAACAAACATTTACATGTACCTCTTCAAGTCTTAGATGTTGGGAAGCTCTTAAAAACATTTGGGTATCAGGAAGGGAGTTAGGGGTGGCCTTCACTGCAGGGGATGTCAATACAATGCATGAACTAAACAAAGTATTCACAAACCTCAGATAAATTTTGAAACTTAGCAACTTGCTTGTCTGTCTAAAAAAAAGACAAAAAAAAACAATAAATGGACTAAAACATATCTCGACAAAGGAAGTCTAATCTACATGTACAGTTATATTTGAATAATATCATTTTCAACAAGGGTACACTGTAACAGAGCATGTCATTTTCAATTAAGGGTAACAGAGGAAACAAACATTTCCATACAAATAGCTGTACTGTGAGTGAACTTGTGTACCCTTCTACTCACTTTGATCTTTCATGGGATCTCTTCCCTTAATTATCACATTTGTATCATCTCTACAAATTTAAGTCCTTGAAAAAGGGCCAGAGAGATTAAAACATTGATACAACACACATGTAACTGTACATTGTCTACAAAGTATTACTACTAACACTGATTAAAAGAAGAGTACATGTATTATCTATTTCCATCCTTTTACCTCTTTGTCACCTGTCTGAAGATCATCAACACTTGAAAACTCCCCCTGAAACCTGCATTTTACAAACAAAACAAAAATTCAATTTAGGAAGTTTGGTTCTTATCAGCATCCCCAAAACAGAGTTAAGAGAGGACATTAATAACTATTAAACATTTACAATTGCAGACATAATAAACATCATCTAGCCATTCTTCCATTGACAATTTTAATTCACTAAAAAAATGCAATTCGACAATTAAAACCACATATAAACCCCATCAAACAAACAACCAACCAACACACAAGGACTACAATGTTCAAACTAACATGTTTGAAGGACACTTTTTTCTTGTTTACTCACAGAAAATATATAGTACACTAACCATTTTAGAAAGTTTGTCAGCTGAGCAACATCCCACTTCCGTTTGTTGACGGAGACAAAATCTTTGGGAATGTGAGACAGCAAAACAGCCTGTTGATAACAAACTGGATCAACTTTCCAATCAAAGTGAAGCAGAATCATGTTATAGTTTTGACTGACAACTGGTGACAGTGAGCCTGCGTGGCTCAGTGGTGGTCCTTTTGCACCCTTCTTAACAAGGAGTGGGTTTGAGCACTGCCAGAGTCATTGTGTTGTTTTCTTGGGCAAGACAGTTAAATAAATTAACTCCCACCATACCTCAGTACTCCACCCAGCTTTATAAATGGGTATGCACAGGATGATAAAACAATAATCCATAAACTTAAACATGGCGGAAACATGAGCACTCCATTGTGGAAACACAGGGACAAATGCATGTTTCCGTTAGTGGATACATTATAGTTTTCCATGTTTCTGTTGCTGCTTTAACAACGGAACCAGAACACTTTTTGACATGTTTCCAACAGATTTCCATTTCAGGAATCACTGTTTCCTTAATCATTAATGTGTGCTTATATTGCGGAAATGCAAAATTTCGTACCCGAAACCTGTTATTTCGTTCCTTCTTCTGCTTGTGAATTTAATGCATTCTACTGGGTGAGGGGAGGGGTTGGAGGGTGGGGACATTTAGGCATAGAAATATTCTTTGTCGCTGAAGTGGTACAGAAACTGGGTTAAGCTCCAGCATGATGAGCCTCTTGGCTCAATATCTGACTTTAATAACCAACCCATAAGTTACATGTAATATCGTGAAAAAGATACAGTCTCGTACAAACAGATAATGACACAAACAGTGAATAATTATCGCTGTTTAAACATACCTGCAAAACTTGATCATTACTAATGCCATTCCTAAAAATTCCATGAGCAACAAGAGCTAAAAGATGAACCTAAAAATGCCAATAAAATAAATGCGTATGTTACTACTACATGTAAGTGATTGCAACAAGGAAAAATTGATACCGGCGTCAATAATAGTAAATCCATGTAAGAAATTAGACATTCATACTTTAAATTTAATTGTGCTGCAATTGCAAGAGACGGACATGCACTTGTGCTTTACACAACAGAGCCTATAAAATGGCATTTTCATAAAAATAATTATGTGTGGACTTCCTATTGTTGTTACTGTTCTATTTTGCCATAATTTGTTGCTGTTTTTGTCATTATCTTCATCAACCTGTCATTATCATTGTCATTATTAATATCAATACCATTATCACTACATTCATTATTATTAATATATTTCATTTCAGTACATGTTGTTATCACTATTTTGTACATTTACATGAGTTCTTGTATTTTTATTTGTCATTGATGTTGTTGTTCTTGCTGTGCATGCATAAATATATTCTTATACTAGTTTATTTGTTTGCTTTTTGCTAACTAAATGTTTGTTTCATTTTGAAGAAAGCTAAAACAACTGAACAAACCTTGTGGACTTTTGTGAAAACATCCTTTCTATATCTGTTAATTGACCTTTTAATATACTTCATGAAATCTTCCTGGGTCCTAGAAAAGGAAAATTATCAATGACAACAAGCTTAGCATCCCAAGCTCCTTCAGAATATTTGGAACATTTTTCTGCTTACCAATCAGCATGCGAGAAATCACTTAGTTTTTGTAAAATTAACAAATCCACAACAATTTTCCACAGTCTGTACTGTACTCTTCTCGGCCAAAAAAATGATGTCAAAATGTTCAAAACCCATACCCTAGTGAAACCACAAGCCACAGGCAAGTGGTTTCACTGAATAGACAAGTATTCAACTAGCCTGCGAGAGTATCCGGGTTTTTTGGCTCAAGTTTCTAGTTTCACTCGCTGGGAGAAACTAGAAACTTGAGCCGAAAAAACCAGATGCTCTCGCAGGCTAGTTTTCAACATTTTCATGCCATTTCTATTGTCTATAAGAGTATCAAGAGAAATTGCTCTATTGTAAAAACTGCAGTGGCATCACAGAGGTAATTACACTGTAATCCAAGGAACATTGACATTACCATCCTTTCTTCTTCTTTTTGGTGCCTGGTACAGTAATGCTAATCTCTACAGACTTCTTACTGGGTGACTGCTGCTTATGTGACGTAGATGCTTCATTCTTGTCACTTCCAATTCCAAGTTTATGGTCTGCGACATTTGCCTCTGACAAAAGGCAAAAGAACATTAAGAAAGCACAAACACGAGCACTCAAATTGACAGTGACAAAACCCTTCCTTTGAAAAGGATATGTAACCAGCAATGGCGAGTATAAATACGATATAGCAACTAAAAATTAAGGTTAACTTTATAAACAAATTTATTTTTTTTAACAAAAAATAATCATTTTGTCATTTGTTTTGTACATTTTTTTGTTTCATATTTACAACCATTGTGCCTCTTCCACTTTTAAAGTGTGTTCCCATCATCATACTTGTTAAGAAAGCTGATCTGTTAGTCAAGCCTGCTATTTACTTAACTGCAACTTCAAAATTACCTCATGTCTATGTTTTCCAGCACAATTAGAGCCAGTGGTTTAAGTTAGCTCTCTCTCACTAGTGAAATTCAAAATTCCATACAATGTAGTGTATGTCAGCTTTTGACGTAATTATGCTTTCAATAACGTAATGTTTCATTTCATTGATTCCCTAGAAAAAGACCCTTCTCAAAATGAAATAAAAAGGTAAACTTACCATCAACATCTTCCCAAGCCACATCTTCATCATCACTAGAATCATCAGAGCAGCTGCCACTTTCATCCATTTTATCAGCAACGCCTTCTGCCTTAATACCCACTAGCTCTAGCTTTAACTTTTTCCCAATAGTTTTATTCTTTTTCAGTGAGTCAGTACACATCTCTGGAGTGGCATCACTGACAAGTTCTACAGGGCTCTTTTGTTTAACATGGTTTTTCCCTGATGTTAACTCTTTCTTAATGCTGGCCTGTGACTTTATTCTTTCTTCCTTGATGCCCTCACTGGGCACCTGTTTTGTCTGTCTACCCCTCTTTCTACTTCCCTTTAGAGAGCTGTCTTTTTTCCCAGCTGCATTCTCCGCTTGCATTTGGGAGGGGTCTATTTTTGGCTTTTTTGAAGGAGATTCACTTGACTCTTGGTGTGAAAGGTTCCTCTTCTTACCACCAGATAAACAGCCTGCAAGCAAGTAGGTAATTTTATATAACACAGAAAATATTCTAGGATACTTACATATACATAGGTTGTAGATCTCCCAATTCTAACCTAGTGCAGGAATTGTATTTGCGGGACACATGATAATGATTGCTACTACGCATGTGGCAGGTACATGTACGTGTATGTAGCCAGCTTCGTTTGGACTCACCTCTGATCTTATTATGTGTTTTGGCCTTCTACCTTGTGAAACCTGCCTAAAGCGCAGTGTTAGAGCAAAAGCTTTTTGACCGCTAATCACTGTCACCCACACTCTATAACCTCCAGTTATTGTTAGTCATACATAAGTAAAATTCCGAAAATAAGCCCCGGGGCTTATATTTTTCAAAGGCCCTTTTTGAGGGACTTATTTTTGAAGGGGCTTATATTCGGAGGGGCTTATCTATGGAGGGATATTTATGTTTCAAAATCGATTGGGCTAGCCTTATAGTTGGAAGTAAATTGACCATTTTTGCTTTCAGTTTTAGTTTGTATTTGAGGACAATTTCCAAGTACAAGCCCCCGCCGGGCTTATATTCGGAGGGGCGATTTAATGGAGGGTTTTTGCGTTACAAGTTTGGGGGGCTTATATTTGGAGGGGCTTACTTTCGGAATTTTAAGGTATGTGACTGGTGAAACCTTGAACTACAATCCTCACATCCACCCCCAAGGGATATCATTCCAGCCCGAGAGGCGCTTCAATGAACTTCAAGAGTTATTTACTGTTATACCAGATCGGGAAAAGATCTTGACTAACGATATTGTTTTTTTTTTTAAGACGTAAGCTCAAACAACACGGTAAATAGCTTACAAAAATTAAGCTTGCCGTACAAGGAATTGTTGTTTTAACTAAAACCGTATTACATAATCCCCGGTCTATTTGTGGATAATACAGGCCACTGAGGAGGAACTGGAATAGAACGAAACTTAAGCTATTAAGCTAGCATTATTGGAAATCCTTACGTTTAGTCGATTCCTTTGCGCCATCGTGGTTATTCCCTGTTGATCCCTTCGAAGGAACGCGTGTCGATTTCAAGTCCCGCTTGACTGAGTGCGTCGAGCGTGTTGTTGTTTGAGACTGCGGCGAAAGTCGTGAATTCCGCCTGCTTCCTTGGATAGATTTACTTTTTTCACGACCATCAGGGGCAGAAGAAGTGTTTCTGTTCTTCTCCTGAACAGATCTGGATCTCTTTTTCGCCATATGTCTGAAAAAATTGATACGCAGGGTAGTTGATGCAGCCGACGCACCCTCCGAGATCGATAAGAGATCACATATTTTGGCGGGAAAACCGCTGTCCAGGGAATGGAGTTCGTGACGTCCGTGACGCGGATTCCCAGCCTTCGCGTGACAGAGAGAAACAGGACGACGGCTGTAATTTTTATTGATCACAACATCTTGGAACCTGTCATGATTAAAAATTAAAGTTTTGACCTTCGCCCTCTGCTGATATATGACTTTTTTTTTTATTGCTGGTTTTCAGTGTCACGCCAATCAAAATAGATCAAAATAAAAATCAAAACCGTTTAATAGACAAAGTGCAGAATCCGGGGAATGAAAGGAGGTACATATACAATGACCCTCGCCAGGATTCAGGTCAGAGGAATATTTCGTATACGAGATATCCGAAGAAATGTTTTACCCAAACTTATAGAGATTTGTATGGAGACAGCATGCTGGTGCTCACCTGGATGAGCTCCAACATGGCGGACTGAAACCAACAGAAACATCTGTTACCGAGTTTTGCTACAAAAGTGTGAATTTTTCCTTCGAGAAACTCCTAAACATTAAAGTAATACCTTTCCTAACACATAAACTGTTTAGATAGCAAGATTTCCTGAAATAAGTCATTTTTTTAAACCTACATGACAGCTCTTTTGGCCGTCATGTAAATGCCGTTTCACGCAAGAGCTTAGAAGTTCAAGCGTACTCTATCACAAAACCAAGAGCCCTTTTGAAGAGAAAATTTGTATGAAAATTAGTTTTCAGCTGCTCTAATGCATCGTGAAAGTAAAATCTCGGTAGGATCGAGCGCAAGGGGGGAGTGATGGGGAAAGAAGAAATTTTTTTTTCTCTCGTGCTCCGCACTCGAAAAGAACAATAAAATAATAATAAAACAGCGTCTGTGTACAGGCTATTATTTCTTAGAAAAAAAGATGTACACAAGAAGTTTATTAAGCGAAAAATTTATGTACACTATAGAGTCAACAAGAACCACTTCGTGAATTTTACCGGGGCCACTTTTGTCTTGGAAGGGTCTTTTTCATCAACAAGTTTGTCGGGCGACATGAAAATCTTTTTTATTGCAAATATTCTTTTGAGATGAAAACAAGGTGTAATGAATAATGTGAAAAGAGAAAATGTTAGGGAATCCCGCATTTTGAACAGTTGAGAGTTTTCGCATGTCGCTAACGTAAATATTGCGTGACAAAGGTTATGTGGAACAGTCTTTTTTGGTTTTTCATTAGTTAAAGCTGTGATAGACTTTCTTGTAATGAGTCTTAATTATTTGTCGGCCAATATTTGACGAAGTTTCTTGTAGCGAGTGCGAATTGTAAGGTATTGAAACGCACAAACAAAGTTTCGCGCATGCAAGTTTAATAAGTTAAGATTTTTGTTTTGTAGTAGTGTAAGCTTTGTCATCGTTAGGATGAATACTGTAACAATATTTTTCAATACACAGGGATCTCATTTATTGATAAGTAGCAAATATAGTCGCATTAACCATTCCGTTCCAAACCTAATCGAATTTAGATTTGGCCCTAAGCCTATTTAATGAATAACTAATTTTCTCTGAATTATTTCAATATACTTCTAAATCACAAAGGTAAACAATTATGTCCAGTAAAGGTGAGGGCATAAAAACGCCCCAGCAATGGTTTAATGCAAATAAGGAAAGAGGAAAGGGCAAGGGGAGGAGGAGGAGGGAAAAAGTAATTTGTTTGCATGGCGAGTGTGTTAGAACGAATGACTGCGTTGCAGCAAAGGTCACATGTAATTAAAACTCCAGAACAATAGATGAGGGTTCAATACATTAACATGAGTCAACTCCCAATCCTAGGCTGTCAAGTTACGCAGTTTTTCTCACGTGTTCAGATCGATTACATAATAATAAAATATTTCTTAGCAACAAGAATCCAAAGTAGCTAAGAATACCAAGGAGAAAAACATGAAAATTCTAAATCAACGTCTAATGAATAATGTGAAAAGACAAAATGTCAGGGAATCCCGCATTTTGAACAGTTGAGAATTTGCGCATCTTGCTAACGTAAATATTGCGTGACAAAGGTTATTTAAAAATATTTTGTTTTGTTGCTTCATAAGTCAAAGCAGTGATAGACTTCCTCCTAATGAGTTTTAATTGTTTGTCGGAAAATATTTGACGAAGTTTCCTGTTGGGAGTGCGAATTGTAAGGTATTGAAACGCATAAACAAAGCTTGGCCTATGCAAGTTTAGTAAGTGAAGATTTTCGCTTTGTTGTAGTGTACACAGTTCTACGTCGACCAAGCTTTGCCATCGCTAGGATGAATACTGTAACAATATTTTACAATAGACAGGGATCTCATTTATTGATAAGTGGTAATTATAGTCGCATTAAACCATTCCGTGTGCAAACTAATCGAATTAATATGTACATAGTTTGTTGCTCCCTACTTCAAATTTCTGAACCAGCGATATATCTCAGCGAACACTCCCAAAAGTAACGAGCCAACGATATATCTCAGTCAGCGATATATCCCTAACAATGTAACTTTGAAAACACAGAAACGCGTTGCATTTTATGACCCGGTGCCAACCTTCGGCTAGGCCCCGGTAATTAAATAAATTATGAACTTTTAATGATCATTATAACTCTTTAGTTCATGTAACTTTGCTTCAAAACGTTTCAGCCATTCTCCACTGACAATGGCAATGTCTTTAGTGCTGACACAATCTATATTTAATATTAGTTTTTGTGTGGATATAACAAATAAATCAAGTAGTCCTGAGATAAAAAAGAAAAGATAGCCATTTTATTTCTTTGCTAACATATCCCACATATCACCACAAGCAGTTTTATTTCCTTCCATTTGTTATCAAATTATTGCAAAATTATGTTTCAAAAGTTGTCATTTCTACATCTGCTTCAAAGAATATAACCAATAATCCTTTGCAACAAGTCAAACAGTCTTACTCTTAGGACATCATGGACTTACTCTATGAACTAAAACCACATCTATTTCTTTATTTTAACCATGTCACTTGTCACTAAGTACATTAATAAATTAAGTACTATTTTGTTTGTATGAATTTGAGCTACTGGGGTTAGTCTTTTTCAAATGTTCTTTGATATTTCAGGTTAAGGGTAACAAGCTCTGTTAATGTTATTATGTGGAACATTAAACCGGGCTGGGGGTGGGGGGGGCAGGGGGAACTGCCATGTATGGGCTATATAGGTATGTGCCGTTGTGAAGGGAATGGTTTTCAAGCAGTTTACTCTAGGATGGGGTATATAAATCAGAGAGTTTGGGTCTAGAATAGGGTATCATTTTTCAGGAAACTGATCAGTTGGTTGAAGATTTTATCTAGACTAGGGATTGTCGTATAAGGTTTTGTTTTGGCTAGACTGTGCTAGTGACCTCAGTAGTTTCTGGAAAACAGCTACTCTAGGATAGGGGGGATTTGGGGAGTTTACTCTAGTATAGGGAAGCAAAATTCAGCTGAACTGGCTCTGGTATAGGTTAAGAGTTCCAGGGTCTCAGCAGCACATCCCCACCCAGATTTTCCTAAAGTACCCCCCCCCCCCCCGGGGGGCATTAAACTACCCACATAGCTTAGCTGGTACCAACCAATCAAGGCACCTTTGTTGCTCTAATGTGAAATCATTTTCACCTACA
>NC_133213.1:5230569-5235569 GCF_958299795.1 Porites lutea
CATGAGCGTGAATCCAGCTATAAGTTATTTAGAAATAAGCTAACTTGTCTTGTTCGTATCGCCAGGAAAAATTATTATGACAACAAATTGGATAAGGCTAGATCAAACTTAAAGCAAACATGGAAAATTCTTAATGAAGTGATCAACAGGCGTGTCGCTAAATCGCCGTATCCTGCAAGCTTCACCAAAAATGAAATGGAAATTAGCAATCCTACTGACATTGCCAATAAATTCTGTGATTACTTCACCAATATAGGGCCAAATTTGGCGAGCAAAATTCCTTCCACAAATTCGTCACCCAAGAATTTCTTAAGCAGCGCTCTTTCCGAATCCATTTCATTGCAACCACTAACAGTCGGTGAATTAAACAATATTGTTAAATCGTTCAACGCCAACAAAGCTCCTGGACATGATAATATATCCATGAAGATAGTTCATCAGTCTTTCCAAAATATTGCGCAGCCTCTTGTAACCATTATAAACACTTCGTTGTCTACTGGTGTGTTTCCTGAATCTCTCAAAATAGCCAAGGTGATTCCAGTTTTTAAGGCAGATGACCCAACACTTTTTAGTAATTACAGGCCAATATCAATTCTTCCAGCCTTTTCTAAACTCTTTGAAAAAGTCATGTACAACCGACTGATTAATTTCTTAAATTTGCATAATATTTTATACTCGAAACAATTTGGATTCCGTAATAATCATTCGACTGCATTAGCGTTAATTGACTTGATCAACAACATATCTTCAGCTATCGACAGAAATGAAACAACTTTAGGCATCTTCTTAGATCTTTCTAAGGCGTTTGATACAATTAATCATGAAATATTGTGTCATAAACTGCAACACTATGGTATTCGGGATACTGCTTTGGCGTGGATCAAAAGCTATCTTGACGATCGGACTCAATTTGTCCAGTTTGGGTCCCATCGATCTTCTCCGCGGAAAATTTTATGTGGCGTCCCGCAGGGCTCAATTCTTGGGCCTCTTTTGTTTATTATTTACATTAATGATCTTCCTAATGTCTCTAGTCTCACTCAATCTTTACTGTTTGCTGATGACACAAGTATCTTTTGTTCCCATAAAGATGCCAATCACCTCGTTTCTATTGTTAACAATGAACTTGCAAAAAAAATTATTTGGCTTAAAGTGAATAAGTTATCTCTAAATCTGACTAAAACAAATTTTATCATTTTTCATCCAAGGCAAAAGAAAGTCAATGTTAATGTCGCTCTTACTCTGGAAAATACCGTGATCAAGCAAGTCACGGAGACAAAATTTTTAGGTGTTCTCATTGATCAGCATCTCTCTTGGAAACCACATATTGATTTCGTCCCAAAAAAAATTTCGAAAAGTGTGGGAATTATTGCGAAAGCCCGCTTTTACCTATCATCCCAAACTTTGATGACCTTGTATTACTCCCTTGTATATCCTTTCTTAACATACTGTAATATCGCCTGGTCCTCCACCTACTGTTCCAACCTAAACTGTATTTACCTTTTGCAAAAGCGTCTAGTGCGACTCATAACAAAAGCTCACTATCTAGCAAATACCGCCCCTTCATTAATTTAGCCAGCTTAAAGTCCTTGACATATTTAGTATTAATTCATTTTCTGTCGCTACCTTTATGTATTCTTATCACCATAATCTTTTGCCTAATAGCTTTCATGACTTGTTCTTAAGTAGTAATCAAGTCCATCAATACGAAACTCGACTAGCCTCTCCATATAGACCTCATTTTTGTAGAACAAATATAAAGCAATTCAGTATCCTTTACCGAGGACCTAAAATCTGGAATTCGTTGCCTGTTTCACTAATTAGCTCTCCTTCTATATCTGTTTTTAAAAAAAATTTAAAGAATTATCTCACTGATAGCCGATCTGTCGTTTAATTTTCTGATCTTGCTCACTCTGCACTCAGCCATGAACTTAGTTCACTAGGTAGTTGAAGGAAACCTATTAATATAAGCTTCAAGCTTCGTTAGGCTTCCTTGTCACATTAGTTTTATAATTTAATTAACACCTTTTGTTCATGTTGTGTAAGGTTTTGTGAGTGACTAAATAAATAAATAAATAAATAAAACTAAAAAAAATCTGAATAATATGTGTATTCAGGTACATAGGCTGATGCACTTATCATTCAAGCAGTTGCAGATGCATTAAATGTTACTATACAAATAGTAGAATCTAATCAAGGCTTTGCACCACTTACTACTGTTTACCCAGTTCAGGAAAGAAATACTTCCTCTACAATTACTATAGGTCATATTGATGAATGCCACTATGTATCAACCACTGCCTTACAATCAAATGGCTCCATTTCAATGTGCAGTGAATTAACAAATGATACTCAGTCATCAATAAATAAGCATTTTATTATGTCCATATATGCAGTTTGTTTCTCTGTCATCAAATCATGCACTTACTGGGATTCTTCAACACTACAGGCTCTCCATGACCATGCATGTTTGTTCTATGAGAAGTGTAATGCAGACCATGTAGGCAAAATTGTGATAATTCTGTAACAAACTTCTTTGCAAACTTTGTCATTACCATTCAACCCAAAACTGTTATTGATTTTCGCTCTTTCACTCAAACTTAAAAACTAATAAAAACCTTATACAGATCACACTTACTGACAACACAGTGTAAAAACACTACTATAACACAGACCGTTAGCTGTTATAACACTGAACAAACTTACAACAACATCCTCCTTTCTCATGCATTTTGTTGCTTTTCTTCTGCATGAGTTAATTCAGACTAAGTATTAGCCTCCACAGAGGAGGGGGGAGGGGTGCTAGAGGTAAACTATATCTATACAATCCCATGTCCCATTGGGCCCCGGTAAGTTTCACGTAGTGGTTCTAGTTTAATCTAGTTTAGTTTAATTTAATTTTTGAGAAAGGATTGATAAATGAGACATCAATCTTCACTTGGTTTCAGGAGACGACCCATGAACAGTATGGCACCAGTATCATTGTGGCGGATAAAGAACAAAAATGGATGGTCGGCATTAAACATGGGCTTTAAACTCAATGCATTGACTCCAATACCAGTAGCAGCGGCAGTCTCTGTACCTTCTTCATTCACCTCAATAAAGGCTTTATGAACCACTTGTGAAACATACAGGGAATCTGCTGTGATACCACTGAAGTCTGCCTTGCCAGCAATAAACATTTCACTTGCTCCCATTTTTGACAAAACATCATTCAGACTAAACTGCTGTGTCAACTTGAACTTGGGCAGAAACACTTCCATTTCTTTAGGTCTTGAGGAATCAAGGGTAGACAGAGACTTCTTAAAGTTGTCATAGGTGATCTTTCCTTCTAAACTCCCCAGGCCATCAGTTTCTACAGGAAGGAAGATTACCATGGACATCTTACTTCCTATATACGGCATCTCGAGTATTTGGCAGCCTAGTTCCTTTGATTCGAAGAACTTGAAATGGGCTTCTTGGCGCATCATTTGTACTTGTACTTTTTGGTTTGCAGCCACAAAAAAGGTCCCTGGGAAAGATTCTTCCTTCAGGAATGGTTGAAGCCATAAACCTTTAAAGTAAATTGCATTCACCAGAACCAATCTTGTGTCAGAACTTAGCATTCCAGGAGGGATAAGTCCTTTGATCTTGTCGTTGGTTTTCTGTTCCACCCACTTGTTAATCTCCTCTCTGACTTCTTCCGTGCGCTGTTTGTAATCCACAGAGGTAATTTCAGATTCGTAAAACTCTTGAATCCCAGCTCTATACGACTTCACGATTTCAAGGCTTTTCTCAATGAAAAGCTTATTTGCCGTGAGCAGCTTGGTGTTGTTGCCGCTTGATGAATTGAGGCTGGACAGAAACTTCTTCATGTTGGGCCCAGATGAGGAATCAGGCTTCAGATAAAGAACACTCGCTAATTCCTCGGCAGTTTTTCCCCTTGCTCCAAAACAAGTCATCGCCAGAGCGATAAGAAGACTTGCAGGAGAATAAAAAAGGTTTTCGTTGACCAAATTGCCTTCATTTCTTAGGATCTCGTGAAGATCAAGAGCAAATTTGTTCTCAGACTGCGCCACAACCTCTAATTTGGCTGCCATTTTGTTTCGATTTTGAAAAATAATGGTTACCAGGTCCTCCCGGTCCTTTCACAAAGCGTGCATTTGGTCCCGTCCGCTCGGTTGGCACGTAGTTCATGGTAGTCTCCACATAGACTCCCTAGACTACCACTATGAATTACTTCTTGCCGCTTGGTTACGTTTCTTCCAGTTTGAAACGCTAAGCAGCGAAGGCAACGAGAACGGTAAAAAAAAAAACAAACAAACAAACAAACAAACAGCAATAAGTCTCACTGGCAAAAAAAAAACAACTTTGCACGTGCAGCACACTTTTTTTGTACATTTCTTTGCCGTTGTTTTGCACGACTGCAACGTGAAACGTCCAGTAACGTCCTGGTTACACGTTTTATGGAGGAAGTGTCGTACGTGTTCTTGTTCACTTGTTCTTTTTTTCACTGTCGCTCATTTTCACCCTAGTGGCCGCCAACATCCCTCCGCTACAAAATTTCATGTTGTTCCTCCAACAAAAATGTCTCCCTTTGTTTTTTGTCTCTCGCTCTAGCTCCTTTTCTCTTTGAGCTTCGCCCTGTCGCCCTACTTTCTCTTTTTCTCTGTCTTTCTTTTTCTTTATATTCCAAATTGTGGACATGACAATTGATTTATTAAAGCCTAATACTTCAAACAACAGGGATACAGAAACAATTTCCGCTTTCCGTTTTCGTCTTTATTGACTCTTTAGTTGTCTCTGCTTCACAAGACCCAGGTGGCCATGCGCTTTTCCGCCAAAATAACCTGACATTTGGCATCAGCTTACATGTAGTGGGTGTACGGACGGTCGTTTGTACGCTACGTCATAAACAATTTTCTGCTGTTGAGAGGTATTGTAGGTTACTACTGTCCATGGTTTATTTATCAATTTATCTATTTATTTATTCGATTTATTTTATTTTATTTTATTTTATTTTC